>NC_054073.1:3837281-3930387 GCF_017639655.2 Falco naumanni | reverse complement strand
TTGGGGTTCTGAGCCCCCCTTTCCTCCCCCCCCCATCCTTTGGGGTTCTGAGCCCCCCCGCCCTGGGGTCCTGAGCCCGCCCCGGGCTCCAAACCCTTACCCTGTGCCTGCGGTGCATGGAGCCGGCGTGCGAGTCAGGCTCTGGTCGCGGTGGTGGGTGGCGATGCCCCGGTGGGCACGGTGGTCCCTGGGCTGCAGGAGCCCTCGTGGCGCCCCGTGGGTGGGCTTCACGTCTGGACGAGCTGGGACTGAGGGGCTCCCCCACCATCCAGCTGCGGGGTTGGGGGGGTGTGTGTGGGGGGGTGTCCCTGCTGCCCTGGGGGGGGCCGGTAGGATGCCGACACCGTCTTTCCCTCCCGCCAGCGGCGTTCCTCACACAGTCCGTCTGCCTGGATGACACAACGGTAAAGTTTGAGATCTGGGACACGGCCGGCCAGGAGCGCTACCACAGCCTGGCCCCCATGTACTACCGGGGGGCACAAGCCGCCATCGTGGTCTATGATATCACCAACCAGGTAGGGACCCCCCACACACACACCCCTCGGTGGGGCACCGCCATGAGCCAAGCCCCACGGGGCTCCTGGGGGGTGCTGGTGGCTGCGTGTCGGGGTGGGGTGGGGTGTGTCTTTCCTTGCAGGGGGGTGGCTTTTGTGGTGGGGGTCCCTCTAAGACGCCCGCCTTGCAGCGCAGCGGTGGGACGAGCCTTGAGTTCCCACCTCTGCCCCTAGGAAACCTTCGCGCGGGCCAAGACATGGGTGAAGGAGCTGCAGCGACAAGCCAGCCCCAGCATCGTCATCGCCCTGGCGGGCAACAAGGCCGACCTGGCCAGCAAACGCATGGTGGAATACGAGGTCAGTGTCACCCCGCGGCCGTGACCTCCCTCCTTGGCCCCCCCCCCCCCACCCCCAGTGCCACCACCGGGACGTGCCGGGGCTTCGGGACCCTCACCCACCGCGTCCCTTCCAGGAGGCGCAGGCTTACGCAGATGACAACAGCCTATTGTTCATGGAGACGTCGGCCAAGACAGCGATGAATGTCAACGATCTCTTCTTGGCCATCGGTGAGGCGCCTGGGGGGGTGTCCGGGGGGGTCTGCCTGGTGCGTGTCCCCCCCCCCCCTTAGAGCTTTTTGGGGGGCCGAGCAGCGCCGGGGTCTGTCCAGCGGCCATGCCACGGGCTGCGGTGCCGGTGCAAGAGCAGCTCCGGGGGGAGGTGGCTCATTCTCCCAAGGGAAGCAGCCGGGGTGGCTTCAGGGTTGGGTCCCCTCATCCTGCTCCCCCCAGTCTCACCGTTTTCATCCCCCCCCTCCCCCTCCTTCCAGCCAAGAAGCTGCCAAAGAGCGAGCCCCAGAGCACGAGCGGCGCGGCCGGCCGGAGCCGAGGCGTGGACCTGCACGAGCAGAGCCAGCAGAACAAGAGCCAGTGTTGTAGCAACTAAGGGGGCTGCCCCCCACCGGCCCCCCGCGCCCGAGGAAGAGCTCAGATATAACCTCCATCCCCGTCCACCGCACCTCACCGTCACCACGGCACACCGAGCCGCCAGGCTGAACCGGACCCCCCCCTCCCCGAGACCCTCCCCCCCTCTAACTGCACTTTTTAACGCTTGGAAACCATCACCGACACCCCCCGTTCCCACCATCCCGACGGCAGCGGAACTAGAGCAGCTGGGGACTTAACTTCCAAAAAAAAAAAAAAAAAAGGAGGAAAAAAAAAAAAAGAAAAAAACCCCAACAAACAACAACAAAACTCTTCTTCACTTTGTATTATAGGTGCAAGTAGCGACCTGAGGGTCTGGGGTCTCCACCTGCCGCTCCCACCGACCCGGCTGCTTCTGGAAATCCGGGTCCCGTCAACGGGGCAGGGAGAGACCCCAGGAGGTTCCACCTTGTTCCGAAGCCGCCTCCGGAGAACACGGGATATTTTTTTCCGAGGGGGGGTCTGTCTCCCATTTCTTTTTCAATTTTTTTTTATTTTTTTTTTTTCTGTTTTCTCCTCCTGTTTCTTCTCTTTGGCTGGGAGGGGGGGGGGGGCAGGGAAGCTGCAGCGTCCTTCATTTCTTCCTAGGTGGCCTTTTTTTTGCTGGAGGATTGGAAGTGCCTGGGGGATTTTTATTGGGGGGGGGGGGTGGGGGTTGCAGACCCCCAGCAGCCATCAGGCGCCCCTTCCCCACCACCCACGGAGCTGTGGTGTGTTGGGGGGGGGGGGGGACACGACCCCGGGCTCTTGTCCCCGTTCCACCCCCCCGGCTGGCGGGTGACTCCAGTTTGCACTTTAGTCGTGGAAACGTCCCGTTCAGATGCACCTTGGTTGTTTGTTTTATTTTATTTTATTTTTCTTTAATTATTTTTTTGGTCCCTTTAGGGGGGGCGGTGGCACCGTGCTCATCTCCTTTTGCTTTTGCTTCCCCCCCCCCCAGGGAGCTTGTTCGGCTGGAGAGACCCTCGGCAGAGCCGGGATGTTCCGTGGACCCCCACTCTGGGGGGGGGGGGGAGGCAGGCACAAGGGGACACCCCAAAGCCGGGACACCCCATTGCGGGACGGCGGCAGCCGGGAGCCCCCAGCTCTCTGGGGGGGCTTTGGGGTCAGGTCAGGCTTCCTGGGGTGGTGGGGGCCCTGCTTGTGGCAGGGGGGGGGCTCAGGGAGCCCCCAGCGCTGTGGGGGATGGGACCCACTCGCTCCCAGGGCTGTGGCTATGGGGCGGAGGGACCAGTCTCGTATGAAGCCCCCCCACCACAGGCAGATTGACCCCCTCCCCACTGCCCCAGCCCCCGCCATGGGGCTGACGACCCACCCCCCACCACCCCCCCGGGGACACCGTTGCTTGGCGCTGGGCCATGGGAGCCCCCTGGGACTCACTCACTTGTATTTAACGAGGGGCTGGGGACCCCCAGCCCCCCCAGGGTGACCCCAGCCTCCCCCACCCCACCCCCCGCAGGTGATGCTGGCGGCCCCCTCCTCCCCCAGGCCAAACCGCTGGACCAAATGTGGACGCTGCAGCTTTTCTCACCCTTTGCTTTTTCTTCTGCTGCTTCTCGGATAAATATTTTTTTTTTTGGTTTTTATTTTATTATTTTTTTCTTTTCTTTTCTTTTCTTTTTTTTTTCCGCTTCGAGAAAGCTCCTCCATTGCATTTAAATAACAATCGTGGTAACAGAACTTCAGCCGAGTGCCCGATGTATTTACTGCAAGTGAAAAACAAACAACACGAAAAGGAAATGGGGGGGGGGGGGGGGGAACAAATAAACCCAACCTCCCCGTGTGTGCTCAGGGCGGGGCAGGGGGGGGCAACTGCCCCCCCGCTCCCCCAACAGCCGCTGTGGGGCCCCAGCCCTGCCCCGATAACGCTTATCAGAGGGGCCAGCTGGGCAGGGCCGGGGCTTGGCCGCCGCCGGCAACCGGTTGCCCCCGGGGGGGGCGGTTTGGGGAGGTTGGGGGGGGCGCGACGGTAGCGCTGGCCCTTTAAATCCGCCGGCGTTGCCCCTTTAAGGCCGCCTGCTGTTGCCCCTTTAAGCCCCCCGCGGACCCCCGCAGGCCACGCCCACAGCGCCGGGCAGGGAGGGGGCGTGGTCAACGCCCCCCGAGGCCACGCCCCTAGCCCCTCTCTTAAAGCGACAGGGGCCGGCGGGAGGTCGCGCTACCGGAGCGACGCAGGTGCGTGGCGGGGGAGGACCGGCACGGGGGGGGGGGAGGGGTTACCGCTGCCCCCCGCGCCGGGGGGGCTCCCCCGGGGCCCGGTAACGGGGTCCGGTAACGGTGCCAGCCGCTGTCTCCCGCCCAGGTGCCGCCGCGATGCTGCTGCTCCGAGCCGTTACCGGGCACAGGTAGGACCCCCCCTCCCCGGTGTCAGTTCCCCCCCCCCCCTCCCCGACCGGTGCCCCCTCCCCGGCCGGTCCCAGCTCCGCTGTCCCCGCAGGCTCCCGCCGTTGCTCCGCCGCGGCTGCTCCCGGTTCGCCCCCGGCAGCCCGGCCCCGAGGGTGCCCCGGGGGGGGGCGGCCCCGGTGTTGGCGGCGCTGCTGGGGCTCGGGGCCGTCCTGGCCTACGGAGAGCGGCGGCGGAGGGTGAGCGGCACCGGGGAGGGGGGGGGGACGGGCACCGGGGCGGGGGGGGCACCGGGGCGGGGTGGGGAGCGGGTGAGATCCCGGAGCACCGGGGGACGGGACAGGGTGAGGTCCGGGGGGCACCGGGGCGGGGGGGGCACCGGCACGGGGGGGGAGCGCGTGAGGTCCCGGGAGCACCGGGGGGGGGGGGGGGAACTGGGGGCGGGGGGGACCGGGATGCTCCGATCCTTGGGGGGCGGGGGGGCGCACCGGGGTAGGGGGGGACAGGGTGAGATCCCGGGAACACCGTGGGGGGGCGGCACCGGGATGCTCCGACCCCTGGGGGGGTGGAGGGGGGGGCGGCACCGGGGGGGCGGATCCCGGCGAGGGCGGCAGCACCGGGACAGCGGGGTCCCGGGGGGGCTGAGTCCCGGGGCAGGGGGTGGCACCGGGATGGCCGGACCCTCTGGGTCGCCCCCCCCACCTCCCCCAGTCCGTCTCTGGGGTGGGGACAGTGGGGGCAACATCCCCCGTGGCTGGAGGTCACGGCCCCCCCCGCCCCCTCCCCCCCAGCTGGCGGCCACCGAACTGTGGCCCCGGTTTTGGGGGTCGACCCCAGGGTCCTGCTGGGGGGAGGGGGGGCACTGGGGGTGCCGGTTGTGGGGGGCGACCCCAGGGTCCTGCCTGTGGTGGGGAGGTGACCCCTGGGTCCTGCCCGGGGGTGGCGGTGGTTGTGGGGGGTGACCCCAGGGTCCTGCCCGTGTGGGGGAGGGGCAGCGGGGGTGCCATGCTCCCGCTGACGGGGCCGGTGCCCCCCAGGTCGCCCAGGCGGCCCAGGCCCCCCAGTACCCCCAGTACACGCGGGAGGAGGTGGGGCGCCACCGCTCACCGGCCGAGCGGGTCTGGGTGACCCACGGCACCGAGGTCTTTGACGTCACCGACTTCGTGGAGCTGCACCCCGGGGGGGCCGACAAGCTGCTGCTGGCGGCGGGGGGGGGCCCTGGAGCCCTTCTGGGCCCTTTATGCCGTCCACAACCAGCCCCACGTCCTGGAGCTGCTGCGGGAGTACAAGGTGGGCGAGCTGAGCCCCGCCGAGGCGCCGCCACCCCCCGCTGCCACCCAGGACCCCTTCGCCGGGGACCCCCCCCGGCACCCCGGGCTGCGCGTCAACAGCCAGAAGCCGTTCAACGCGGAGCCGCCGGCGGAGCTGCTGACCGAGAGCTTCCTGACGCCCAACGAGCTTTTCTTCACCCGTAACCACCTCCCGGTACCGGCGGTGGAACCGGGGTCCTACCGGCTGCGGGTGGAGGGGCCGGGGGGCCGGGGGCTGTCGCTGTCGCTGGCCGAGCTGCGCAGCCGCTTCCCCAAGCACGAGGTGACGGCCACGTTGCAATGCGCCGGTAACCGCCGCACCGAGATGAGCCTCGTCCGCCCCGTCAAGGGGTTGGCATGGGACATCGGTGCCATCGGCACGGCGCGGTGGGGCGGCGCGCGGCTGCGGGACGTGCTGCTCCACGCCGGCTTCGAGGAGCGGCGGGAGGGCGAGTGGCACGTTTGCTTCGAGGGTTTGGACGTGGATGCCGGGGGGGCTCCCTACGGCGCGTCCATCCCCTACGGCCGCGCCGTCAGCCCGCTGGCCGACGTGCTGCTGGCTTACGAGATGAACGGGCAAGAGCTGCCGCGCGATCACGGCTTCCCGCTGCGCGTCGTGGTGCCCGGCGTGGTGGGCGCCCGTAGCGTCAAGTGGCTGCGGCGCGTGGCCGTCAGCCCCACCGAGAGCCCCAGCCACTGGCAGCAGAACGACTACAAGGGTTTCTCCCCCTGCGTGGACTGGGACACTGTGGATTACCGGACGGCACCGGCCATCCAGGAGTTACCGGTGCAATCGGCCATCACCCACCCGCGTCCCGGCGCGGCGGTGCCGGCGGACGAGCTGACGGTGAAGGGCTACGCCTGGAGCGGCGGTGGGCGCGAGGTGGTGAGGGTGGACGTATCCCTGGACGGCGGCCGGACCTGGCAAGTGGCGCGGCTGACGGGTGAGCGGCCGGTACCGGGACGTGCTTGGGCTTGGGCGCTCTGGGAGTTGCAGGTGCCGGTACCGGCGGGTGCCGCCGAGCTGGAGATCGTTTGCAAAGCGGTGGACGGTAGCTACAACGTCCAGCCCGACACGGTGGCACCTATCTGGAACCTACGCGGGGTCCTCAGCAACGCCTGGCACCGTGTTCGTGTCACCGTCAGCCGCTGAGCGGCCCGGCCGCGCGCCCCACGGCTCGAAGGTCGCCCCCATTTATGGCCCCCGACGTGTGAAAGTGGCTCCATAAAGATTGTGCGTTTTATGGACTCCAGGCTTTACGGCTTCCGGGGGCAGCGCGGGGGCAGCGGCGCCGTAGTGGGATTGGGGGGAGGGTGGGGATCGGGACCCCCTACGGACCGGCTGCCCCCCTGACATGGGACCCCCAGCCGTGGGACCCCCCCTAAGCCGTGGGACCCCCCAGCCATGGGACCCCTCCACTGTGGGACCCCCCCCCAGCCATGGGACCCCCCTAAGCCATGGGACCCCTCCACCGTGGGACCCCCCCCCAGCCATGGGACCCCCAGCCATGGGACCCCCCCTAAGCCGTGGGACCCCCCAGCCATGGGACCCCTCCACTGTGGGACCCCCCCCAGCCATGGGACCCCCAGCCATGGGACCCCCTCTAAGCCGTGGGACCCCCCCAGCCATGGGACCCCTCCACCATGGGACCCCCCCAGCCATGGGACCCCTCCACCGTGGGACAACCCCCCCAGCCATGGGACCCCCCCCAGCCATGGGACCCCCTCCACCATGGGACCCCCCCAGCCGTGGGACCCCCCCCAGCCATGGGACCCCCCAGCCGTGGGACCCCCCCCAGCCATGGGACCCCCCTAAGCCGTGGGACCCCTCCACCGTGGGACAACCCCCCCACCCATGGGACCCCTCCACCATGGGACCCCCCAGCCGTGGGACCCCCCCCTAAGCTGTGGGACCCCTCCACTGTGGGACCCCCCCCACAGCCATGGGACCCCCCCCCAGCCATGGGACCCCTCCACCATGGGACCCCCCCCTAAGCTGTGGGACCCCTCCACCATGGGACCCCCCTAAGCCATAGGACCCCCCTCAGCCATGGGACCCCCCCCTCCCGTGGGACCCCCAGCCAAGGGACCCCCCCCAAGCTGTGGGATCCCTCCACCATGGGACCCCCCCTAAGCCATGGGACCCCCCCCAGCCATGGGACCCCCCCTAAGCTGTGGTTTCCCTCCACCATGGGACCCCCCCTAAGCCATAGGACCCCCCCAGCCGTGGGACCCCCCCTAAGCTGTGGGTTCCCTCCACCATGGGACCCCCCCTAAGCCATGGGACCCCCCCTGCCATGGGACCCCCCTTAAGCTGTGGGTTCCCTCCACCATGGGACCCCCCCAGCCATGGGACCCCCCCTAAGCTGTGGGTTCCCTCCGCCATGGGACCCCCCCCCGCCATGGGACCCCCCCCCTAAGCTGTGGGATCCCTCCACCATGGGACACACCAGCCATTGGACCCCCCCCCCCCGCCATGAGACCCCTCCACCGTGGGACTCCACTAAGCCATGGGACACCCCCCCCAGGACCCCCCCCTGCCATGGGACCCCCCCCCCCCCAGCCATGGGACCCCCCCCTACGCTGTGGGACCCCTCCACCGTGGGACACCCCAGCCATGGGACCCGCCCTGCTGTGGGACCCCTCCACCGTGGGACACCCCTAAGCCATGGGACCACCCCCTGCCATAGGACCCCCCTCAGCCATGGGACACACCCCCAGCCATGGGACCCTTCCACTATGAGACCCCCTCCTCCCGTGGGACCCCCAGCCAAGGGACCCCCCCTAAGCTGTGGGATCCCTCCACTATGGGACCCCCCTAAGCCATGGGACCCCTCCACCGTGGGACCCCTCTGTCCCCAGGTGACCCAGGGACCCTGTGTGCCCCCGTGACCCTGTATAACCCTTGACCCTGTGGGATTCCAGCTCAGACCCCCTGTGACACCCACCCCCCCACCGACCCTACAGCTGTCCTATGCGCCCCCCCCTCCCCCCCCCCTTCTGGGGTCCCTATGGCCCCCCCGGGCCTGTATAGACCCCTTGGCTCACCGACCCTGTGACCCCATATAACCCCTGACCCTGTGGGATTCCAGCTGGGACCTCCCCCAGGGCCCTACAGCCGCCCTCTGGCCCCCCCCTCTGCCCCCCCCCGGACTGTATAGACCCCACCTGACCCTGTGGGATTCCATCCAGGACCCCCCAGCCCCTGGGACCCCCCCAGGCCCTACAGCTGCCCTATGCACCCACCCCCCCCCCCCCGGGACTGTATAGACCCCACCAGGCCCTGTGGGATTCCAGCTGGGACCCCAGCCCCTGGGACCTCCCCCAGGGCCCTACAGCCGCCCTCTGGCCCCCCCCTCTGCCCCCCCCCCCGGACTGTATAGACCCCACCTGACCCTGTGGGATTCCATCCAGGACCCTCCAGCCCCTGGGACCCCCCCCCCCGGGACTGTATAGACCCCACCTGGCCCTGTGGGATTCCAGCTGGGACCCCAGCCCCTGGGACCCCCCCAGGGCCCTACAGCTGCCCTATGGCCCCCTCACCCCGGGACTGTATAGACCCCACCTGACCCTGTGACCCCATATAACCTGTGACCCTGTGGGATTCCAGCTGGGACCCCCAGCCCCTGGGACCCCCCCGGGCCCTACAGCCGCCCTATGGCCCCCCCCGGGCCCCTATGACCCCCCTGTGGGCCTGTACGGCCCTCCCGACCCCGCGGACCCTCGGCCTTGGGACCGCCCGGGGCCCTCCCGGGGGGTGTCCCGGGACCGCTCGGTGGTCGCCGCTCCCGGCCCCTGAGGCCGCGCCCGCCGGTTATCGGTTATCGGTTATCGATTACCGGCTCTCGGCTATCGATTACGGCCCCGGGGCCCGTCGAGGCCCTCGGTGCCCCCGCCCCGCGCTCGGCGCTCTCGGCGCTCCGCTGCCCGCCCTTGGTCTGGCCGGCGGCCGCTCGATGACTCGGCGCTCGGCTGAGCCCCCCCCCGCGCCGGCCCATGGCGGCCGCGGCGCCCCCCTCCCGGCGGCTCGAGGGCGTCGGCGCTCGGCTGCGCGGCCTGGCTGCGCGCGGGGGCCGGAAGTGGCTCGGGGCGGGCGGGGGGGCCCGGGCCCTCCTCAGGTGAAGCCGCCGCCGATGGAGCCGCCGCCACCGCCGAGCCCCTGAGCCCCCCCCGCCGCTGCCGCACGCCCCGCGGCCGGGCCGGGCCGGGGGGGCCCTCCCCGAGCCCCGCCGGTGAGAGCCGGGCGCTGTCGGGGGGTCGGGCGGGGTGGGGGGCAGCTGGGCCGGGGCCGCCGGCCGGGCCGGGGGGGGGCAGCGGGGGGCCTCGGTGCTGGGGGGCGGCGGGGTGTGAGCAGGCCGGGGTGTGTGTGTGTGCTGGGCTGGGGGGTGATGGGGGCGGGGGGGTCCGGCGGCCGGGGGTCGCCGGGGGGGCGGGGTGGGTGCGCGGCGGGAGCTGCGCTGGGGGTCGGGGGTCTCTTGGGGGGGGGCTGGAGGGGGGGCAGCTCGTGGCTGGGGGGGTCCGTCTTGTGCCTGGGGGGCTGTCAGGGCTCGGAGCGGGGTCTGTGCCGCAGGGGGGGGCCGGAGCAAAAGGCGTCTTGTCGGGGGGGGGGGAGTCCCCCGCGGCGGGGGGGGGCTGCACCCCCAAATCTTCCCCGAGCCGCTTTCCCCGGGACGGCTGGGGATGGGGGGGCGGGGTGTCCCTCCTTGCACGGGTGCAGCCCCCAAACTTGGCTGCTGTGAGGGTGAGGGGCTGGGGGGGTGCAGGGGACCCCCCCCCGGGTGCTGGCCGGTGAAATGACATTTCTGGGATACAACGGGTTCGGGGTGGGGGGGGCGTGGGGGGGGCCCCGCCGAAGTTCTGCTGCTTTTCCTGCATCCCGGTTTGGGACTGTTTCCCTCCCCCCTGCGCCTCCGTCTCCTGGAGAGGGGGGTCGGGTCGGGGGGGTCGGGGTCCCCCAAGCTCTGTGACCCCCCCGTACCTACCTGTGCCTGCGGGGTGTCGCTGCCGCCGCCGCTTTTTGGGTGAAGCTCTTGGCTCCGGGCAGAGTTTTCCCAACCGACTTGTCAATGCCGGAGCCTCCTCTGGGATGCTGGGCTGGGGGGTTCACCCCCCCCCCCCCCATTTGCCTGTTGCCCACCCTGTGACCCTCACAACTCCCCTCTACCCCCCCACCACCACCCCCGATGCTGCCCCAGGCAGAAGGGGCTGCATCCTTGCCCCCCCGGGGATGAGCAGAGGTGGGGGGTGAGCTCCCTAAATCCCGGAGCTGGTGCCCCCCGTGCTGTGGCCCCCGTCCCCGTTGTGCCCCCCCCCCCCCCCCCCCCCCCCCGAAGAGCAGCGTTGGTGCCAATGACGGACTCGTTTCGCTCGCAGAGCGCGTCCGGCATCGCTCCCGAATGGAGCCGTCGTGCCGGTGCCGGTGCCAGCTGCCCCACTGGGATCACGGAAGGGGGATCCGGAGAGCCCGGGAGGGTCCGGGAAGAGGCAGCGATGGCTCTTGGGCCAAAGCTGCCGGTGGCGGCTGTAAACACTTTCTCGTGGCTGCTCCTTGTAGTGTCTATTCCTGGGTGCGCGGGGGGGGCTTCCTTGGACGCCGGCGCTTCGGGTGGGCAGCGTCCCCGTGCTGTGCCTTGTGCCCGGTGAGGCCGGTGTCCGCGGGGCCGGCGTTCTCCGGGAGCAGCTTGCAGGTACCATCCCCAGGTCCCGGTCCAGGCAAAACGCCGCCCTGTGCCCCTCGGCTGCGGTGGGAAGGGTGAGCCATGTCCCGTGGCATGGTTGGGCACGTGTATATATCCCGGCGGTGGAGCCGGGATAATGATTTTTTGGCCTCATCTTGGCTTTTATTCCAAGGACTGGAGGAATCCCGAGCGGCCTGGGTGAGCCAGCGGGGCTCTGGAGCCCTTGTGAAGGTGTCAGTGGTGGGAGCAGCCGGCCGGGCCCCGCAGCACCGATTCTGGTTTGCACAGCAGCGGTTTGTGCTCCCAAGGGGAATTTCAGGAACCGCGGGGGCCGGCGTGGTCTCCGCGCCCGAAGACGGAGCGGGGTTATCCGAGGGCAGAGGACCGGGACGGGCGCGAGGAGGGAGCATCCAGCGGCGGATTAATTTTTCTCTGCTCTCAGTGGATCAGTTCCATTTAAAACGCGCCTGAGCGTCGTTAGCGAAGTCAGGCCACCAGCCACAGCGGCGATCCCACAGCGCGGCTCCACTGCTTGGAGGCCGGAGCCCCTTTTCCCACCGCCTGTCCCGGGAAGTGCTGGAGAAGGAACTTCTCTTCCCTCCCTTCGCTGCCGGGGCGGTCTCCTGAAATGTCTTTTCATCTTTTGTAGGCTCAGCGTCGTCGCTCACGGTTATTATTTATCCGTATTGTGGTGATGCCCGGAGGGCACAACACGGGTTTAGATCCCGAACAAAGGCGCGGGAGGAGACAGCCCTCGGTTTGCTTTGAATTAAAACTTCGTGGAATCTCGGGAGCGGTGTTTTAAAACCAGGAGTTTCGCCTTTTACACCGTGCTGGTTGATAGTGCTTTGGACCAAAATTATATCAATGAGCAGGCAAGGCTCGTGTCCTGTCGTGTTAGCGTTAGGAGCATTTCCAGTGGGGAGGAGCTTCTCCAGGCGGTGAAAACGAGGGAAAAATAACATCCCTGCTTCGATGGGAGACGCGGAGCTTGGTGTCCTGCCTGCCCGCTGCTGGACCTGGCTTCAAGCTGGATCCCTCCAAGGGTTTTCTCTCTCTCTTCCCCTGCTGTAGTTAGAAAAAAGGGTGGGAGTTGCGGCCGTGGTTGCTCAGGTCTGGGGTTAAGGCACCTGGGTTAGCTGGGAGGGGGTCTCTGGGGGTCCTAGGCGGGTGACATCGCTCTGTCTTGGTTCAGGGTCCCACTGCGAGGCCGGGCTCGCGCAGGCGGCGGTGTCGGCTCTGCTGCCGTGACAAACCCCGGTGCAGGTGGGTGTAGGAAGTTTTTCTGCCCGTCCCTAAAGCAATAACCTAAGAACGTTCCCGTTCCCTCTCCCCTGCCAGCGCTGCACCGCGTTTCTTCGCTCCGGCATCGCCTTTACCACCAGCGGCAGGGGAGATGCAGGGGCTCCCCAGCTCGGCAGCGGGAGGCTGTCAGCCGCTGCCCTCCGGCTGCGGCGTTGCATTAAATCAGATTATTAATTTATTTTAATTTTTTTTTTAGCAACGACACTTCATCTTACTAAATCCTATATTTCAAAACACGGAGGCAACGGGAACTATTTTATCATGGACACAACGTGTCGCAACGCTTTAATTTGCGCTTTCCACAGGTGGCTCCGTTGGCTGGAGCCGGGGTCGCCGGCACCCGCGCGGCAAAGCCACGTCCTCAGCGTTGAAATGGGGTGCGCTGGCAGGATGGGGGGCTCTGCCAAAGCCCACCCTTCCCCCCCACGCTGCGTCTTGAAGCGCTTCCAATGCCACAAACTTGTGAGGTCTTTGAGCGCCCGGTTCATTCACTGAGCTTCTATTTGCAGCGAAGGTGGGGAAAAAAATAAATAATCATAAATCCTCGCGTTGGAAAATAAACGGCAGCTCGTGGAAACAATGGCTAGGAAAAAGAAACTGTGAGGACCTTGATGGCGCTTACTAATTCTTACCCTGACGGGAGGCTTGGAGATGTTCGCCCCCCCAACACGTCTTCCCCCACCGCGGGACGCGGGTCTCGCCAGCACCGAGCTGGGCTGTCCTGCGGTGGGTGCCAGCCCTCGGTGCAGACAGAGATGGGTGTTTGGTGCCACCAGAGCTGAGCTCTCACCGTTCCCGGGGGATCCTCCTGCTCGTCGTAGCTCGGAGGGTCCCGTCTGGTCCGTGGGTGCGTGCCGGGTGCCTCTTGGGGAGCGATCCCTGCTGGTGGGACCGGTGGAGAAACGGGTCAGACCGAAGGGTTTTGGTGTTTTCTGGCTGGTTTTGGCATTTTTGGGCTGGTTTCTGTGCAAGCCTGGCGGGAGCTGCATGTTTACCCCCGTGGGGGTTGATGTTGTCAGCTCAAAAATAACCTGGCGGAGCCCCGGGTGCCGTCGGGCTGGGGTCTCTCCTGCTGTCACGGTGTTTGGAGGCAGAGGAGCGTTCCGCTGCTGGTGCTGAGCGTTCAGAATCATTTCACAGCACTTGAGGTATAACCAGAAACACCGGGGAGGAAAGCCAGTCAGTTTTCCTAACAACCACGAGGCTACTAGGGGTTTACACTGGGTTCTGGAGGCAGCCGGTGGGAGCCCTTTGCCGGAGGGTACAGGGTAGCAGCCCAGGGTGGGATCTGAGAGATTTTTCCTGGCTCTGGGATGTTTCTGCGATCCCGGGATTCACTCTGCCGGCGCAGGAGGGGCAGGAGGTCCTCCTGGCCACCTTCAGAAGCCTCTTGTTACCAGCACGAAGGACGTTCCCAAGTGGCACCAGGCTGAGCTGGAGGTTTTTTTAAATTGGGCTACTTCTGAGGACTTTTTCCTTTTTCCTTGAGTGTTGCCACTTGGGGAAAAAGTCCTTATTTCAGAGGGGAGGAGAGCACCGAGCAGCGCCGAAGGCACTCTGCTCTAATTTTAGCGCTCTCCTGCCTCCGATTCCCAAGTTGACGATCGCACCTGAAAGCTGGGAAGAAAGTCCGGAGACGGAGACGTGCTCTCTGCGCCCGCCGCGCCGAAGCATGGAGGTTTGTCCCCGCGCCGGGTCCTCGCCGCGCTGTCCGACCCCGGCACCCCTCCGGAGGGGGGCTCAGCTCCGAGGATGATCCATGAGAGATTGCCCTTCCTCATGGGGACGGGGGGGCGGCTGGTAGCGGTGCTGAGCAGCTCGGAGGCGGCCAGCATCGCTCCCTGGCACGGTGCTGAGCCAAAGCCGCATCCCTGCAAGCAGCCCCTTTTCCCCCAGGGATGTGTTTTCCCCCAGGCTGTGGGGTGTGGGGGTTGTCCGTCCTTTTTTCGGTGCTTTTCAAAATCGGGACTCTAGGAAGGAACAACAGGCAAAAGCATTTTCTAGCCGAAGGTTAATTACGCGCCGTCGTTAACCGTAGAGCTATAGGTTCCTGTGAGCTCGGTGAGGTGTTTTGTTTTGGTTTTTTTTTTCAATTTGCAATTTTTTAAAATGTGATTCCTGCTTGCAAGGCCTTGCACTCCGGCAAAATTAAGGAAAATAACCACTGACACGTGGCTCGGGGCTCCTGAAATGCTCCCGGTGCTTTTTTTTTTTTTTTTTTTTCCTGGATCCTCTTTTAAAATACAAAGGAGTGGGGAATCCATCTCTTTTACTGCTCATCATCCCGTTAGCGTTAATGAGACCGCGTGCAGGAGTCGGAGTTACAGAACTGACTCCTCAACTCAATTGTATTTGGCTGATTATTAGCTGATTACTTTGAGGAGAATTAATTTCTCCTGCTTCTCGCTGTCGGCTGCCTGTGGCTTAGGGAAGGCACCGGGGTCCCGGTGGTCCGGCGTGTGTCCCGGGGAGATGGAGCGATGCCGGGAGCTTTCCGTGCCGCGTGTTCACTCACGGTCCCCGTCGGACAGTCGTTAGCACTTGGGCTTTTCTTATTCTTATTTAGAATTTAAATTTCATCTTTTCAAAGGCTTCTGCAGAGTACAGGAGGGAAAGGGCTTTCTAAATAAAATTTTTCTTAGCGCGTCGCCGTGCCCTTTCCGCAAAGCAGACACGTTGCCAAGCGGGTGCGCCTAACACAGAAAAGCAAAATTAGGGGTTCAACAAAAATAAGGCTGCAGGATGCGTTTGAAACCGCAGTTCCTGTGTACCCCAGCGCCTGGGGGAGAGCTTTCAACTGAAATCATTTTCATCTCGTGAAGTTCACAGCCTCCGAGGGGTGGGAAGGGGAACTCCAAAGCGCTCGGCCCCGGGATGTTCTCCTCCGCCTCGGTGGCACGGGTGACGGTGCAGGGGACAGCGCCGGTGTCGCGCCACTAGCCCACGTGCTTCCTTATTTTCTGCAGCCCCTATAACAAATTTAAATTCACCCGGTGCCGGTGCCAGCCTGGGATGCGGAGGTGCCTTTTACTCGGGACCTGGGAGTCTGCATCCCGCTGCGGGTGGGACCGGAGCCGGCATCTCCATCTCCTCCTTCAGCCTTCCCAGTGCCGGGACCCTGGGTACTGGTGCTGGAGCGGGGGGTCCTCACCTCATCCCCAAACCTGATGGGAACAGCTGGAAAAACACCCTGGCTGCATCCCACCACCGGGTATGGCTGGGTTGGGCTGGGTGTAAGCGGGTGCCCAGCTGGTGAAAACCTCCCCCGTAAAACCAGCGACCCCCCCGTGCGAGGTCTGCGGTTAACTGGAGCACAGTGAGAGCTTTTCCTCTTAATTAACATCAAGCGGGCGGCTGGGTCTGGTGGGGTAAGAAGCCCAGGCCGATGCGCCTCGTCCGCATCTGTGCTTCCTTGGAGTGGGAGAAAGGCTGGGACAACTGGGTTCATTCAGGTATCTGAATTATTCCTTAAAAATAATTTAGAAAGGGGCACCGCCGGAAGGCAGCGACTGATTTCTTTTGGCTCAGGGAAGATCCCGAGGTCTCCGAAAGCTTCCCTACCTGCCACGGATCGGCCGCTGGAGAAGCGAAGGGGGAGACCAACACGCTGCTCGTGTGCGCGCTCACGCTCTGCAAATCACGTCGGCTTTCCGAAAAGACGATTCATCTCCACAAATTATCACTTTTTCTAATTGTTCTCTGCAGCAAACGCTCCGTTTCCAGCCCTATCCACTGCCAATTAGAGACAGCTCTAAACAGCAAAACTCCTGTTTCTAAAACCGGGCTCATTTTGGGTTTTTTTTGTTTTTTTTTAAACAGCCAACCTAATTGACAAATAAAAGCCATTTGAATGTATAAAATGTTCATTATCTCCGTGGGGTGCCGAGCAGCAAAATATAAGGCAGATTTCCCTTTTATTTTGGTGTGGTCGTGGGAAGGGCTGCGGCTCTGCCCGGCAGAGCGTGGTGCGTCAGCGCTGGGTCTTGTTGCCCAAAATCCTGGGGTTTTTTCCTTAATAAAATGAAGCCGAGTGCTTTGGCTCCGCGTGTTCCGCGCTCGGGGCTCCAGCTCCCTTGTTGCCACGTCGGGCACGGGCACAAGGATTCCTGGCAGCGGTCCCTCGCTGGAGTGGGAGCAGCGAATTGCTGGCCCACTTGGTTACTCAGGGCTGTGCCCGTCTACCTGGACCGGTGACTTTTTGGCTCTCGGTGGTCCCAGGGGAGCCGGTGGCTGCTCTTCTCCCATCTCTGCCCCCTCCGAGGGTCCCAGGTTTGGCTTTAAGAGCCAACGCCGCATCCCCGGCACGCCGCAGCGGCGGTGCTGTGCCTGCGGCGGTGCTGAGGCACCGTTCACTGCGGTGCGCATCCCTAGCATCGCTGCCGGACCCACCGCTCGCTCCAGCGTTGGCTTTCCCAGGGGGGTGCCTGGAAAGCAGCACTTGGGTGGGGGGATCGGTGTCACCCGCTGGGTTTTGATGGTGAAGCCGGTGGTGACGGGGTTAAGCCCAGGGGGTGAGTAACTCCTGCTCCCAGAAGCTGCTTGGGCAGCTTTCCTGGAGGAGGAGAGGCTTCTGGAGGCTAATTCTGACTGAGCTCTGCTTTCTCTTTCAGCAAAGTACCTTAAAGATGGATATAGAAGACTGTAATGGACGATCTTACATATCTGGTATGTCTGATCTTGATTTTTGCCAGCTCTTTTGGGTCGCTGACGTGTTCAAGATGCTCGGTCTCACCCTCTGGGTACCAGTCCTGTGCCGGTACCTTCATCCACATCCTCAGGCTGTGGATGAAGCATTGACCAAGGGTGCAGTTTTAAGTATAAACAGATAATTTAAAAAAAAATGAAGGTACCTAGTGTAAAAACCGAAGCGTTGGAAGTTTACACCGAAGTTTACGTGCTTGTGCCTTCGCCCGCTGCTCTGGTGGGCGCTGTGGGTGGAAACTCAAAGCCTTGCTACAAGCTGAAAGGAAAACCTCTTTCCAGCGGTGGCTGGGCAGTCCCGGCCTCGGGGGGTCTCGGGGGGGGCGGGTTGTTCCTTCAGGACTCCTGGCTGCGCTCCTGAAACGGGGGAATTCAGTCCTGCTCTCCGGTGCTGAGCGTCAAAGACCCCCACAGGTCTTGCCGGGTCGGGCGCCGCGCTCTGCCGGCGCGACTTAAGCTGGGACCCAGGCTGAGCTCCGGGCGTAAAGTCCATGAAATATCCGTGGGGAGAGTGGGGGGCAGCGGGGGGCTCACCTGGGTCCCACTGCTGGCGTGCCGGACCGCTCGGTAACCGGCGAAGCCGTACGGGCCGGCTGGGGGTCACAGCCCCAGTGACCCTCTCCAGAGGGGACAACGGGGACACCGGAGGGATTTTGGTTATCTGGTCACCTGCAGGAACTGGTGAGTGGGGTTGGTGGGATTCGTGGTTATCTCTGGGGCACTGGTCTGAGAACGCCGCGGTTTGTCCACGGAGGAGACGGGCTTTGGAGCGAGAGCTGCCGCCGAAGTAGCAAAGACAAAAAAAAAAAAAAAAAACCAAACAAAAACCCTCCCGATTCCCAAATCCGGCCCCAGTGCCGCCAGGAGGACGGCTGGGGGGTGCTGGGATGAATGGCTCAGCGGGGATGGGGGTCAGGAGTTGAAGTGCATCGGGGGGGAGAGGACCCCGGCTGTTCTAACGAGCGGCCGGGGGCTTGGTGCGTTGACAGCACCGCGGGGGGGGTCCTGGTGCAACGCCCCGCGCGTAAATCACGCTGCATCTCCCGGCCTGGCAAAGTCCATCCTCGGAGTTCGTGCGCTCTCCTCCTTTCTCGGAAGGTTTCCTCCGATCCCGGGAGGGTCCCTGCTCGGGGTTAGACCCTCAGCTCTTCTCCACGCACTGGGTTTTTGGCCGCTGGGAGGTCACAAAACGCTTGATGCGCCGCCGGGGGTGGCTGCGCTCTCCGCTTCGCTCAGCAGAACGGTGCCCCCCGCCCCCGGCACTCGCCACCGGCTGGGTCTGGGGGCTTGTGGGCTCGGTGCCGAGGTCTGCGGTGCCCGTGGGGCTGCGGCGTTGCTTTTCCTGGGGGAGACCCATGGCTGAGCCCTTCCCCCACGCGCCCCGTTCCCCTGCGCAGCCCAGAACGAAGGTGGGAAAAGCAAAGAGCCCACCAGGCTCAGTCTTGGGGTGCCCGTGGGCTCCCGGTGCCGGAGGTCCTGGGGGTCCCGGGTTTATGCAGCTCCTGGAGTTTGGAGGGAAGGGGGATGGGGAAATGATGGGAGAGCAGCATGACGGGAGCTTCTGCAGGACCATCCCGGGGTTTTTCCTTTTTCCTTTTCTTTTTTGGACTTTCCGGGAAGTCGGGGAGCGAAGCCGGGGCGGGGGGGAGCAGGGCAGGGCTAACGAAGATGGGTTAATTAGCAGGGTCAGGGGCAAGGCTTGCCAATTAGCCGCTTCAGGTCGCTGGCAGCCCTGAAACGACTCGGGGAAACAGCCAGCAGCGTTCTGGAAACTCGTTTCTGTGAAATTTGTTTAATTAAACGAACTCTTGAAAAAACAAAAGTTCATGTTTGTCGCAAAGCGAGGCGGCTGAGGGCCCGGAAACTCTTCGTGCGTGTGAAATATTTTTTCTTTTGAGTTCTTCACAGGAAAACAAGTCCGTTTTGAAAGAGCTCTGGTGGTGAGAGAGGGTCTCGTTACCGCCGGGGGGGGCAGGAGCAAGGTGGAGGCAGCCCAGAGACCCCTCCGTGCCACGTGTCCGCTCCTCGGGGGGCACCTCCTGGGGCTCTACGTCCTTCTGGGGACGCTGAACCCCCAAACCCAGCGCTGGGGACGTGGGGACGGTGGTGCCATCTCGCAGCGGGTGAAGGGGCTGAGCACCCCGCTCCATCATCCGAGCTGGGGGAGGCACCAGCGCAGCCCCCCGGCCTGGACCGGGGACGTCCCGCAAGAGCAGGGTGGGATGAAATCCCTGTCCCACCGTGTTTTCCCGTGGGATCCTGCCCTCCCTCCCTCCCCTCCTCTCCCTGGATGCTTTTTTTGGGGGGGGGGGTCTGCCCCCACTTTGGTTGCCTGTGAGTGTCAGAGGCTGATGGAAGACGTGGGGGGGTGTTTATGGGGGATGTTTCCAGGGGGTTGCCCCCCATCTCCGCTCCCTGGCACAGCCCAGCCCCCCCCCCACCCCCCCCCCCCGTGTTACCCCCTTTGATTTGGAACGGGGTGAAACGCTCCCGGCTCCTTGGATAACCGGGCTACAGGCAGACGGAGCGTCTCTTGCCTGACGTTCAGGTTTCCACTTGTTTTTTTAGAACAAATGAAATGTGACCCAATATTTCCTGAAATCTCGAGTCTGAAAAGTTATCAGAGAGGGAAATTGCCGAGAGACCGTCGAAACCAGGCGCTGGTTGCTCCCAGGGGTGGGATAGGGCTTCAATCTCTCGCCGGCGGCACCGGGCAGCCTGCCCACCTTACCGGGGGGCTCTGAACCGCTGGTGGGAGCCGTTACCCGGGGGGGGGGTCCCTGTGTCAGACCCGCCGCTGCACCAAGGGAAAAACTCCCCGGCCCCGTGGTGGTGGTGGGGGTGATGTTCTGGAGGGGGGGGTGGTCCTGGCTGGGGTCCATGCTGCTCAGTGGGGGTCCGACAGCGATCCCCCCCCCAGGGAGCCGAGGCTCTTGGCAGCGCGAAGGTTCCTGCTGGCCTGACCCCCGTTGCGGCGGGGGCTCGGTGCCAGGGATCGGCTCGCGTATCCCTGGCTGCTTGGGGATCGTTTGGAATAAGAAGGATCCTTTGGGATCCGGAGGATGAAGCTAGCTGGCAGAGGAGCTGAGCTTTCAGCTGCGGACGGGATGCCATGCCCTGCCTTTATGGTCGAAGGGATGGAGGAGAAATAAATGTGGGTTTTATTTTTCTTTCTTTATTTTTTTTCTTATTTTCCCCGTACTTTATCACTTAAAATTCGAGTTTGGCTGCTTTTAACTTTTCTCCAAGCGGTAGCTGGGAGCAGGTTGCAGGACAGCGCGGCGAGGTTCCTGCTGCTGTCAGGATCACCGGGTGCTCCGTGAGGGAGCCCCAGTTTCACCTCCAGGATTAAACCTGGCACCGGGAAGGGTCTTTTTTTTATTTTTTTTTTTGGAATTGCTTGCCAAGGTAAGCCTGCCTGGAAACGCTGCCTAGAAAAATTCCCTGCGGCTCCAGCGCGGGGATGTGTTCCTGTGTGTCTGGCTGTTCGATAGGGATACGCGGCGCGTTGGGAAGGTGTGAAGTGCCTCTTCGGGGCTGAGCATCTGCCCCTGGAGCTGAGGACCGTGGCTTCGGTGTCCCTGTCCCTTGTGGCTATAGGAGGGGGGCAGAGCCCCGATGAGCCCTGGCTGATGTGGGGGGCAATGCCGTTCTCCCCCCCGGTCATCAGGTCCTCACCCATATTTTGGGGTCCTGTGCCCGGAGCCCCTGGGTTTGGGGGGGGGTGGGGGGTGGGCTGTGTTGCGAGGGCAGAGCGGACCCCCTGCAGCATCCCTGCATCCCTTGCTCTCTCCTTCCTTCAAGCATCGTCTCCGGCTGGCTCGGCGTGGCTCCCTGCTCTCCGAAGGCCGCGTGTCCCCGCGGCGGGGAGCAGCCGACGTTCCCGCTCACCGTGCCGTGCCGCCTGCCTGTAAAATGACGGTCGTTTCCCTCGCTTCCAGGAATCTGCTCTTCCTGGAAGGTGAGCGGCTGCGTGCGCCCTGCCAGCGACGCAGACATGCACACGCAGCCTGGGCTCCAGCGCTGTTTCCAAGGAGTTGGCTGTGATAACACTCCAGGGTATCTCCAGCAAGGTAGAATAATGCGAGTTAAACGGGAGCGGCGGTGGAGGGGGGGGTGGTGGTGGTGGTGGTGGGGAGGATCCTGAAATAACTCGGTGCCGTCTCTGGTCTCTGCTTGCTCGCTGCGTGCGGAGGAGAAGGGGTGCAGGGGGCCCGATTCTGGAGGGTGATTGATAGGTGTCTGACCCCCCCTGTGCTGGCAGGGAGGAGAGGGAAGGAAAGGCCTGACACCGCCCCCCCCCCCGCCCCCCCCCAAGATGACCGTGGAGATGAATATGAGCGAGGGAGGCTCTGGACGCCGCTCGTGATGTACCGAGACCCTTCGAGGGGGTCGCTCTCAGCCCACCCAGTGTCTGTTCTCGGCCTCAGGATGTGCCCCCAGCCCCCAGAGGGCTCCGGGCTCGTTACTCAACCTTCTCATTAACCTCTTGTGCCGTGGCTGGCAGCGCCTGTCGGCTTGGCGTGACTCTGGCTGGCAGCAGCTCGCCGGCCGAAGCGTGGGGAGGGGAGAGGGAAGGGTCCTCCGAGCCTGTCCCGCTGTGCCCCCCGGGAGGAAAGCTGCCGCGGGGAGCTGGGAAGGGTGAGGATGGTGCTGGGGCGTCCCGGTGGAGCAGCGATTGAGAAGATGCTGTCTCACCGAGGGCAGTTACCACCACCGATTCCCATGCTCCGCGAGGCTGGGTGAGCTCAGCGTCCCAGTAGTCACCAGACAATGGGATGAACTGGGCTCGGGGAGCGCCGAGACGGGAGTTTCTCCAGCTGCAAACATTTAGAAATAACATTCCCAGCTGCGCTGATGGCCTTCGCCGAGCTTCTGCACTTTCCATCATGAAACTCCACCGTCCCCACAGCATCGCCGAGGAGCAGCCGCTGCCCGGCTTGCGGGCGTTTTGTTTTTTTTTTTTTTGGGGGGGGGGGGGGGAGATGGTGGGGGGCCGGGGGTTTTCGGCGCGCTGACAGCCGGCAGGTCTCGCCGGAACAGAAACCTGCTAGCCCCCGAAGGGGAAAAAATGAGTCTAGCCCGGCGCGCGGGTGCGATGGGGTAGGCAGCTGTACTGCTGGGTTCGCTTTCCAGTGTGAACGGGCAAGGGCCTGTCTCCAGGGGCTGCAAGGGTCCGTCTGGGGTGGGCTCGGCTCCCCCGGGGCGTGAGGATCTGCTTGGGAATGGTCCCTCCGGCACGGGCTGCCGGGGAGGGGGACCCCCGTGCCCGGGGAAGGGACCCGCTCGCCTGGGCAGCACAGCGGGGGGCACAGCTCCCTTAGGTGGGGGACTGATGCTCATGGGTGAGGGGTGGTCTGCCCCCCCAGGGGTGGTCTGCCCCCCCCCCTCAGCTGGCACAGCGCTGTGGTGCCGGTGGGAGCACCCGCAGAGCCCCCCCAGCGTGGCGTGCCGACCCCTCGCCCCTTCTGCCACCTCCCCGCGAGCCGGCGAGGGGAGCAAAGCTTGCGCTGCCGGCGGCACGGCGCTGGCTGGGGGCTGCTGGTGTCCGAGGAGGTCACAGCTGGAGGACCGCGGTCCGGCAAGCGGCGAGCTCCTGCGGTGCCACCGGTGTGCGTGGCAGACGGTGAAAGCCGTGTCCCGAAGCCCCTTCCCGACGCAGCGGCGCTGGGAAGAGGGTTTGGTGGGGTGAAGGCGGCGGGAGCCCCCAGCCCCAATTCAGGCGTTGCTCACTTGTGTTTCCCTCCTCCCACAGGTAGTGGGGATTCCTCCCTGGAGAAGGAGTTCAGCTCGGCCATCGTGGGACCCACGGTGAGCACCCCCAACAGCCAGCACTCCTCCCCGAGCCGCTCTCTCAGTGGTGAGTACGCCGCCTGCGCTGGGAAAAGCCGCGCCGGGTTCTGCCGGTGGTGTCCCCAAATCAGACGTGACAGAGATGTTGACTTCCCGCTGTGACACATTTCTCTCCTGAGGCTGATTCTTTCTTTGCCAACCCAAGAAGATAAAACCCTCCTTTGGTCTTCAAGTGGAGCAGCATCCCAGGGACCGGTCCTGGGTACAGCTTGTGGCTGAACCCCGGATTTTTCCAATCGGCCGCGGCGATGCCGAGGACTCAGGGTTGTTCCTTGTGGTGGTGGTGGTGGTTTTCACCTTGACTTTCAAGGCAGCTGCGTGTTCCAGACTGCTAACGACCGCAGGTCCGGAGGGGCCGCGGAGCCGTCGGTCGCTTCGGGATAAGTTATTTTTTAGATCCCTCTAGATGGCCGTGGGGGGAAGGAGAAGCCACGCCGCTTCTTCTCGTGCGGTACCCTGGGCAGGTGGGGGTCCGCGGTGGCCTTGACGTGAATGAGCCTCTTGGGAAGTTATTTGTGTGGCTGAGGTAGATTGGGAGAGCCCATGGGCATGTTGGGATGCACTGGGAACGCCGCGGGATGACGAAAGGCACCGCCGGCTCCCAGCCTTCGCCCACCCCTGGCCACCCTGTGCTGCTGTGTTCAGCCACCAGTTTTGCCATCACGTCTCGCTGTCCTTTCTGGCTCTTCCCCCCTCTCCAAGAAATGAGCGGGGGAGGCTGCATGGTTGCTCCTTGGGAAGCTCCTGCCATTCCTTGTCACCTCACGGAGCGGGTGCGTGTCCCCAGGGGTCTTGCCCGGAGCTGACGGGTGGCACCTGACAGGGATCCAGAAATGGGACCAGTGTGGGGAATCTTGTGTCCGTAACCTGAAACATTCCAGCCCCTTCCCTGCCTACTGATGGAATTCTTCGCTTTTTAATTTAAAAATGAACAAAACTGCTTTTTTAGGGTATAGTTAAGAACCTCCCCCAGCAAAACAGGTCTGATTTCCGAGTGGTCGCAGTCTGTCCCTCGTCCTGGTGTGCCGTCTACTCCCGTCGCTCGCTGCGGTGAGTGATGAGGGATGTGGGGCTTCCCTCGTGCTGAGGAATGGCACGGCCCGGGATGAGCCCAGTATGGCCCAGGATGAGCCCAGTATGGCCCGAGATGAGCCCAGTATGGCCCTGGATGAGCTGGGCATGGCCCTGGATGACCTCGGCATGGCCCTGGATGACCTTGGCATGGTCCTGCATGAGCTCGCCATGCCCTGGATGAGCCCAGGATGGCCCCAGATGAGCTGGGTATGGTCCTGCATGAGCTTGGTATGGCTCTGGATGAGCTTGGCATGCCCTGGATGAGCTCAGTATGGCCCTGGAAGAGCTCGGCATGGCTCTGGATGAACTGGGCATGGCTCTGGATGAGCTCAACACAGCCCTGGATGAACTGGGCATGGCCCTGGGTGGGCTCAGCACGGCTCTGGTTGAGCTCGGTATGGCCCTGGATGACTTTGTGGCCCTGAATGAGCTGGGCATGGCCCTGGATGACCTCAGTATGGTCCTGGATGAGCTCGGCGTGCCCCTGGATGACCTCGGCACGGCCCTGGATGACCTCGGCACGGCTCTGGTTGAGCTCGATATGGCCCTGGCTGACCTTGGCATGGCCCTGGATGGGCTCGGCATGGCTCTGGATGGGCTCGGCACGGCTCTGGATGGGCTCAGCACGGCTCTGGATGGGCTCAGCACGGCTCTGGATGAGCTCAACACAGCCCTGGATGAACTGGGCATGGCCCTGGATGACCTCAGTATGGTCCTGGATGAGCTCGGCACAGCCCTGGATGACCTCGGCACGGCCCTGGATGGGCTGGGCACGGCTCTGGATGGGCTGGGCATGGCTCTGGATGAGCTGGGCACGGCTCTGGATGGGCTCAGCACGGCTCTGGATGGGCTGGGCACGGCTCTGGATGAACTCAGCACGGCTCTGGATGGGCTGTGCACGGCTCTGGATGGGCTGGGCACGGCTCTGGATGAGCTGGGCACAGCTCTGGATGGGCTCAGCACGGCTCTGGATGGGCTCAGCACGGCTCTGGATGGGCTGGGCACGGCTCTGGATGAACTCAGCACGGCTCTGGATGGGCTCAGCACGGCTCTGGATGGGCTCAGCACGGCTCTGGATGGGCTCAGCACGGCTCTGGATGGGCTCAGCACGGCTCTGGATGAGCTGGGCACGGCCGGTACAGGCTCGCTTGCAGCAGCGCTGTTTATGTCGCAGCCTTCTCGGGGCAGCAGTCACCTTTCCGAGGGCTGTACGTGCCGTTGTACGAGCTAAGTTGGCAAGTCCCGCTCTGAGTTGCGCTCTCAGTGTTCAGGCGCCGGCGGCTGGGCCGCCTCTACCGGATTGACTCAACCGGCACCGAAACGGCCGGCGCGGCTCTGCCCTTCCCTCGCTCCCAGCGTGCCATCACTTACGGCTTTTCCGTAGCGGAGTAACCCCCCTGTAATTTACCCGCGGTGGCTGGGGCACCTCGGGGTAGGTCCTGGCGTTTGAAGGTTGCTCTTTCTGAACCGGGATAAAATAACTCCCAACCACGCCGCTTTCAGAAGCGGTAAGGTTATGAATTAGCTCTGTCGGCGTTTTTTTTTTTTTTTTTTTTTTTCTCCTTTGATTACTTGCTATTTATTTTACATTTGCCCAATGAAAACGCTCAGAAGCTCTGCAAAGAAATGAAACCTCGGGCTTTTTGGCGGAGGACAGCTCTGAGAGGTACCGCAGCTTTTTTCGCTCGATCAGAAGCGAAAGGCATCGAGCACGTGGGCTGAGCGAAAGGACAATCGCGATCCCTTCCCCTTTACCGGCGGGATGCAAGTGATGGTATTGCTTCTGATCTGACTTGACTTCACAGCTGGTTCATCCAGCGAGCGTCGTGCCCCAGAGGAGCAAGAATATTATATAACCTGTTCTGCCAGCAGAGACTTCGCTCCGGCGAGACCAGGCGCTGCGTTGGTTCTGAAAAGGGAATTACAGAACAATAGTTGGCCTCCCTTCTATGCCCAGGAAAAAAAAAAAAAAAAAGAAAAAAAAAAAAGTCCCCAGGGGAGTGGGAGAGGAAAAAAAAAAAGAGAAAAAAACCCAACCAGAAAATCAAAAGTGCAGCAAACAACCCATCCAGGCAGACCGAGAGGAGCTTCTGGCTTCCCGCACGGAGCTGGAAATCTCCTGGATGCTCCCAGGGGAGCGTGGTGGCACCGGCCAAGATGTTAAATCAAATTCTGTGTCCCTCCCCCCGGGGTCAAGATGTTGAATCAAGTTCTGTGTGTCCCCCCCCGCCCCCCAGGCATGTTCGGAGTGCCCTCCCGGTCTGCAGCAGGCAGCGGTGGCTTTGGCCGCGGGCTCGGCACACAGCCGGGAAGCGGCTGCGTTTGCCAAGGCTGGGTGGCCGCGCCGTTCACGTCGCCTGGAGCCTCGCTGGGAAGGCGGCATTGTCCGCCGGGAAGGGATGGAGCCGGGTGAGAGCCAGAATTCCTGGGCTCTTCACCCGGCAATAAAACCTCACGCAGTTTGGGATGAATCAATTCCATGCTGCTGCTCCGGGTTAATCCCCGCTCGCAGAGCAGTACCTGGCTCCGGGCAAGCGCCGGCGCCCGTGTCGGAGGCGGCGAGGAAGAGGAGGTTCCTCCCCAGGCCTGGCTTTTTGGGGGGGCCACGTGTCCGCCCTTCCCGGGGGAGCGGGAGGCACCGGCCTCCCCGGGGCTGGGATTCTTGCTGCCACCGTCTCCTCTCTCTGGCGTCCTCCTTGCCCGGTAAGCGCCCCAAAGCCTCCCCGCTCGCCCGTCGGGAAGGCTCGCCCCTTCCTCAGCTGATGGGAAAGTTCAGAGCCCCCCTCCTCCCCCCCCCCCCCCCCTTAAAGCCCCCCCAAGCTTTTAAAGGTCAAATCCTCCGGATGCTTTGATCCCGGGGCCGTTACCACGGATTTTCTGGAATGCCCTGGGCCGGTGCGCCGTGCCCGTCGGCATCCCCGGATGGGGGTGAGCGTTGGTGCTTTCACAAGGAGCTGAACGAGCCCCCCGGGCTCGAGTCGGCGGCAGATCTGGGAGCTGCTGGGATCTGTGTGGCGGCGCTCAGCCCGCTCCCTTCTCACGTGTGTCTCCCTTGGATCCACCATCTCCCACCCCCCGGGCAGCGGCAGAGTCTCCTTTGTGTATCTCCAAAGTTCGGTTCCTCCAGCCCCCACAGTTCCCCTCTTAAGGGATTGGGAAGAGCCTCCTGCTTTAAATGGAAAAAATAAGAATCTGATATTGGAAGGGATTCTGTAAATATTTGCTTTAAGCCCTTGGCCTCGCTGTGCTGCCATGTGGGTGACCTGGATTCGATTTTACTCCACCATCGCCTTCTACTCCACCATCGCCTTCTACTCCACCATCGCCTTTTACTCCAGCATCGCCTTTTACTCCAGCATCACCTTTTACTCCAGCATCACCCTCTACTCCAGCATCACCTTTTACTCCAGCATCACCCTCTACTCCAGCATCACCCTCTACTCCAGCATCACCCTGTACTCCACCATCGCCCTCTACTCCAGCATCACCCTGTACTCCACCATCGCCCTCTACTCCACCATCGCCTTTTACTCCAGCATCACCCTCTACTCCAGCATCTCCTTCCTCCAGAGCAGGTAGCAGGTGCTGTCCCCGGCTGGAGAGCATCCCCAGGGGATTCCCTCTCACCCCCGGCTGCTGGTGATGGTTTAAAGTGGGAGGAAACTTTCCAACTGGATCATTTCAAGACCGACTTTCCAAACGGGTGACTTTTCACCCCGGCCGAGGGTGTCCCAGCCTCGATTTTCCATCGAGCGGAGGGTGCAGCTGGCGGCGCGAGGTGGGGTGACCACTCGGACACTCGGCAGAGGGAGGGAGCATGCAGGATCCGGGTGGACAAGCTCAGCAGAAGGTAGCGGAGGGAGGAGAGGGAGAGGTTTCCCCGCGGGGCTGCAGCTCGCTGGCAGCAGCCGGAGCAGAGCGGTCGCCGTTGTCTCGGGGAGTGTTTGATTTGTGGCATTCCACAGATCATTAGAGCAGCCGGGAATGTAGGTCAGGGCTGGCGCATCCCTTCGCCAGCCGCCCGCTCCTGATGCTGCAGGAGGAAGGAAAGGGAGCAGCGGGGAGGGGAACCTGGGGGGTTTTACTGCGGCACAGCGCCCACCCTGCGCCGGGGAGACCCTCCTGCCACCCCCTGCCACCAGCCGGCTTCGGGGGGCTTCACCAGTGCGGCTCCTCTGGCTCCTGCCCGCTCTCTGCTCCGGTCCTGGCCAGAACCGTCGTGGGGCGGCCGATCCCGGTGGTCCCCAGCCCTCGGCTCTGGGACCTCCCCAAGTCCCTGGCATCACTCGCATCCACTTCCCGAGTTTCACACAAACTTCCTTGGGGTTTTCCGTGGCCAAACGCCATCCCAGGGCTGCCTGCGTGGTCAGCCCCTCCTTCGCCACAATAAGGGGCAGGAGCCCGGCCACACCGGGGTGGCAGCGTGCCTGGGGGGGGGGGAGGGGGTGTCCATGGCCTCTTCCCTAGGGTTTTTCTGCCTTTAGATACCTGGTGGATCCCAGGTCTTGTAGCAGAGGTGAAAACTTGGGTGACGCCGTGGCTCCCGTGGTCCACCAAGATCCACCAGCCGGCTGAGAGGCTCCAGTTGGGCTCTTTGTGCCGGTGGACGTGGAGCTCTCTCTGGGTCAGCATCACAACCGGGCGTTCTGCCTCCCCTGCTGCGCTTCACGAGCACGAGTGGCTTCTCTTTCACCCTCTGCTTTGGATCCAGGGGACTAAACACCTTCTGCACTGGGCCACCGTGCAGGGCAGGAGGCAAAGCAGCGATCCTGGGGGTGCGGACAAGCCGCCCGGCCCCCAACCTCACCAGATCCCTGTTGGATCTCCCTCCTTGAGTCAAGGAGATAAGATGATGCCCGTTCATTGCGAGCAGATCACTTAACGCGTCACGGTCTTTCTTCTAGGAGTAAGTCTCGCCTAAGCGGCGCTCTCCCAACTTCTTGAAGAGTTGGTTTGGTTTTTTTGGTGGTTTTTTTTCCTCCGCTGACTGTTTCTTCTCCCTTCTGCCTCCCGGCAGCGAACTCCATCAAGGTGGAGATGTACAGCGATGAGGAAGCCAGCCGGCTGCTCTCCCAGGATGACCGGCTGCTGGAGAAGGAGGACAGCGTGATCGTGGAGGACTCGCTTTCCGAACCGTTGGGCTACTGCGATGGGACGGGCCAGGAGCCGCACTCGCCCGGGGGCATTCGGTTGCCCAACGGCAAGCTGAAATGCGACATCTGCGGGATGGTGTGCATCGGCCCCAACGTGCTGATGGTGCACAAGCGCAGCCACACCGGTGAGCGGCGGCCCCGGGGCCGGCGGTGCTGCCGGGGGTGGGATGCGAATTTCTGGGAGGGAAGGAAATTTCCGAAGCTGGGTGGCGAGTGGGTGCTGGCCCGTAGGCACCGGTGCCGTGGGAGGTGGGTGCGGGCGCAGGCAGAAGGGGCTGCGGAGGGAAGGCGCAGGATGGTACATGTGGACGGTCTGTCCTGGTCACTGTCCAGCCTCCTGCAGCAGGTCGGTAGCTCCCCAGGGTGGGGGTCACCTCCAAAGCCCTACGTCTGGTAGTAAACCTGGGGGTCACCTCCAAAGCCCTACGTCTGGTAGTAAACCTGGGGGTCACATCCAGAGCCCTACGTCTGGTAGTAAACCTGGGGGTCACCTCCAAAGCCCTACGTCTGGTAGTAAACCTGGGGGTCACATCCAGAGTCCTACGTCTGGTAGTAAACCTGGGGGTCACATCCAGAGCCCTACGACTGGTAGTAAACCTGGGGGTCACATCCAGAGCCCTACGACTGGTAGTAAACCTGGGGGTCACATCCAGAGCCCTACGACTGATAGTAAACCTGGGGGTCACATCCAGAGCCCTATGTCTTGTAGCAAACCTGGGGGTCACATCCAGAGCATTATGTTTGGTAGTAAACCTGGGGGTCACCTCCAGAGCCCTACATCTGGTAGTAAACCTGGGGGTCACCTCTAGAGCCCTACATCTGGTAGTAAACCCGGAGGTCACCTCTAGAGCCCTACATCTGGTAGTAAACCCGGAGGTCACTTCCAGAGCCCTACATCTGGTAGTAAATCTGGGGTCACCTCTAGAGCCCTACATCTGGTAGTAAACCTGGGGGTCACCTCCAGAGCCCTACGTCTCATAGTAAACCTGGGGGTCACCTCCAGAGCACTATGTTTGGAGTAAACCTGGGGGGTCACATCTAGAGTGCTACATCTGGTAGTAAACCTGGGGGTCACCTCTAGAGCCCTACGTCTGGTAGTAAACCTGGAGCTTTCCCTCTCAACCTGCTGCCCCTGCGATCGCCGGGGCCGTCGCGGTTCCTCTGCCGACCCGGCAGCTGCTTTTTCGCGGCGTTTCAGTGGCCGCTCGGGTTTTCCAGGAGAACGACCGTTCCACTGCAACCAGTGCGGAGCCTCCTTCACCCAGAAGGGCAACCTGCTGCGGCACATCAAGCTGCACTCGGGCGAGAAGCCCTTCAAGTGCCCCTTCTGCAACTACGCCTGCCGCAGGAGGGACGCGCTCACCGGCCACCTGCGCACGCACTCCGGTGGGTACCGCGGCGATCCACCCGGGTGGGCAAAGCTGGGAGGGAATCCATCCTGGGTGGGCAAAGCCAAGGATGAAATCCACCCCAGGTGGGCAAATCCAAGGATGGAATCCACCCCGGGTGGGCAAAGCCGGGAGGGAATCCACCCCGGGTGGGCAAATCCAAGGATGGAATCCACCCCGGGTGGGCAAATCCAGGGAGGGAATCCATCCTGGATGGGCAAAGCCAAGGAGGGAATCCACCCCAGATGGGCAAAGCCGGGAGGGAATCCATCCTGGATGGGCAAATCCAGGGAGGGAATCCATCCTGGATGGGCAAAGCCAGGAGGGAATCCACCCTGGATGGGCAAAGCCAGGAGGGAATCCACCCCAGGGGGGCAAAGCCGGGAGGGAATCCACCCCGGATGGGCAAATCCAGGGAGGGAATCCATCCTGGATGGGCAAATCCAGGGAGGGAATCCATCCTGGATGGGCAAAGCCAAGGAGGGAATCCACCCCGGGTGGGCAAAGCCGGGAGGGAATCCACCCTGGATGGGCAAAGCCAGGAGGGAATCCACCCTGGATGGGCAAAGCCAAGGATGGAATCCACCCCGGGTGGGCAAAGTCGGGAGGGAATCCACCCTGGATGGGCAAAGCCAGGAGGGAATCCACCCTGGATGGGCAAAGCCAGGGAGGGAATCCATCCTGGATGGGCAAATCCAGGGAGGGAATCCACCCTGGATGGGCAAAGCCAGGGAGGGAATCCACCCCGGGTGGGCAAATCCAGGGAGGGAATCCATCCTGGATGGGCAAAGCCAGGGAGGGAATCCACCCCGGGTGGGCAAAGCCGGGAGGGAATCCACCCTGGATGGGCAAAGCCGGGAGGGAATCCACCCCGGGTGGGCAAAGCCAGGGAGGGAATCCACCCCGGGTGGGCAAATCCAGGGAGGGAATCCATCCTGGATGGGCAAATCCAGGGAGGGAATCCACCCTGGATGGGCAAAGCCGGGAGGGAATCCACCCTGGATGGGCAAAGCCAGGTAGGGAATCCACCCCGGGTGGGCAAAGCCGGGAGGGAATCCACCCTGGATGGGCAAAGCCAGGTAGGGAATCCACCCCGGGTGGGCAAAGCCGGGAGGGAATCCACCCTGGATGGGCAAAGCCAGGAGGGAATCCACCCCGGGTGGGCAAAGCCGGGAGGGAATCCATCCTGGATGGGCAAAGCCGGGAGGGAATCCACCCTGGATGGTAAAATCCAGGGCTGTGAGCCCAGCTTCCAAAAGCGACGACCTCCAGCTCCCAACCGATCACCGCTGGATCCCCTGGCGGCTCCGCGCCTGGTTTGTGCTCCGGGAACTCCGCTGGCCGGAGCGCTGCCCGCAGGGCTTCGTGCCGCCGCATCCCCGGGACTTACCGCGTCTCTTCCTTATCAAAATCAATATTTAATCGATTTAATCGAGGCGCTATAAGTCCCACCCTGCGTGCGCCCCGTCCCGGGGACACCGCGCGCCGAGGGCTTCGGTTTCCGCGTTGCTTTTCACATCGTCCCTTGGACGTAGGACATTTGGGGAGGGGGTTTCACCCTCCGCTTCCGTGATGTCACAGCTCCCCGGGGGGCCACAGCCCTACGCCCACCCCCCCCACCCCCACCCCCCGCTTTGCCATCCTTTGCCTTTGATTTGCCTCCCCGGCGCGTTGCGGTGCCGCCGCGATGGCTTTTGAAGTTCGTGCCGGTGGTTTTGAGCACCTTGTGGCTGTGACCTTCCAAGTCCCCTGGTGGGTCTGGTGGCATCTCAGCCTGACCCCGGAGCCCAGGAACCCGCTCCCCCCGAGCCCCCTACCCCAAGCCCCTCGATTTTCCTTTATTTTCTACCCTTTTCCATCAGAGGATGCGATGCTCCGGGTTTCTTCCCGCTTTCCTGGTTTTGGGAAGTGTATCTCCTCCCACGTGTCCATCTGAGATGTTCCTGGAGATGCCAGAGGGGAATCCGGGTGGTTTGACCCCCCCAGAGCCTGGAATTGGGGCTGCTGGGCCCTGCGCAGGGTCGGGGGGGGGGGGGTGGAGCTGCAGGAGTTTTTCCATCACTGTTTGTCTCGGGATGTCTCCACTGCTCGGGGACGGAGCTGCTCCGCCGCGTAAAAATTGTTTGGGTGGCTTGGCTGGTTCTCCAGCCTGGCCGGAGTGTGGGAGCGGGTGGCGTTTCTTGGCCGGTTAACGGGGAGAATCGCCGAAGAAATCCTTTCCTCCTGCTTGTCCCTCGTCTCCGCCGGCGGGGGAAGCGACACGGCAGCAGTTGGAAGCAAAAACCTTCACGGCATGAACTTCGGGGAGCACCGAGTGTGCGCATCTCCTCCCGCCCCGCGCGGAGGGCGAGGAGGATGGTGACAACCGGGCTCCCCGTGAAGCACCGACGCGCCGCAGCGGCTGCTCGGAGTCACAGTGGCTCTGCCTGGAGGCCTCCAGCTCTCCCGAGGAGTCCTTCAGTCTGGAGCCACCAGCGTCATCCTGGGTCTGGAGCCACCAAACATCATCCTGGGTCAGGAACCGCCAGCGTCATCCTGGGTCTGGAGCCGCCAGCGTCATCCTGGGTCTGGAGCCGCCAGCGTCATCCTGGGTCTGGAGCCACCAGCGTCATCCTGGGTCTGGAGCCACCAAACGTCATCCTGGGTCTGGAGCCACCAGCGTCATCCTGGGTCTGGAGCCACCAAACGTCATCCTGGGTCTGGAGCCACCAGCGTCATCCTGGGTCTGGAGCCACCAAACGTCATCCCGGGTCTGGAGCCGCCAGCGTCATCCTGGGTCTGGAGCCACCAGCGTCATCCTGGGTCTGGAGCCACCAGCGTCATCCTGGGTCTGGAGCCACCAGCGTCATCCTGGGTCTGGAGCCACCAGCGTTATCCTGGGTCTGGGGCCACCAGCGTCATCCTGGGTCAGGAACCACCAGCGTCATCCTGGGTCTGGGGCCACCAGCGTCATCCTGGGTCTGGGGCCACCAGCGTCATCCTGGGTCTGGAGCCACCAGCGTCATCCTGGGTCTGGGGCCACCAGCGTCATCCTGGGTCTGGAGCCACCAGCGCCATCCTGGGCCTGGAGCCACCAACGTCATCCTGGGTCTGGAGCCACCAGTGTCATCCTGGGTCTGGAGCCACCAGCGTCATCCTGGGTCTGGAGCCACCAGTATCATCCTGGGTCTGGAGCCGCCAGCGTCATCCTGGGTCTGGAACCGCCAGCGTCATCCTGGGTCTGGAGCCACCAACGTCATCCTGGGTCTGGAGCCACCAGCGTCATCCTGGGTCTGGAGCCACCAAACGTCATCCTGGGTCTGGTACCGCCAGCGTCATCCTGGGTCTGGAGCCACCAGCGTCATCCTGGGTCTGGAGCCACCAAACGTCATCCTGGGTCTGGAACCGCCAGCGTCATCCTGGGTCTGGAGCCACCAGCGTCATCCTGGGTCTGGAGCCACCAGCGTCATCCTGGGTCTGGAGCCACCAACGTCATCCTTGGTCTGGAGCCACCAGCGTCATCCTGGGTCTGGGGCCACCAGCGTCATCCTGGGTCTGGAGCCGCCAGCGTCATCCTGGGTCTGGAGCCGCCAGCGTCATCCTGGGTCTGGAGCCACCAGCGTCATCCTGGGCCTGGACCCACCAACGTCATCCTGGGTCTGGACCCACCAGCGTCATCCTGGGTCTGGAGCCGCCAGCGTCATCCTGGGCCTGGACCCACCAACGTCATCCTGGGTCTGGAGCCACCAGCGTCATCCTGGGTCTGGAGCCGCCAGCGTCATCCTGGGTCTGGGGTCGCCAGCGTCATCCTGGGTCTGGAGCCGCCAGCGTCATCCTGGGCCTGGACCCACCAACGTCATCCTGGGTCTGGAGCCGCCAGCGTCATCCTGGGTCTGGGGCCACCAGCGTCATCCTGGGTCTGGACCCACCAACGTCATCCTGGGTCTGGAGCCGCCAGCGTCATCCTGGGTCTGGGGCCACCAGCGTCATCCTGGGTCTGGAGCCACCAGCGTCATCCTGGGTCTGGGGCCACCAGCATCATCCTGGGTCTGGGGCCACCAGCGTCATCCTGGGTCTGGGGCCACCAGCGTCATCCTGGGTCTGGGGCCACCAGCATCATCCTGGGTCTGGAGCCACCAGCATCATCCTGGGTCTGGAGCCACCAGCATCATCCATCTTCCTCCTGTGCACCCCCAACTGTTCCGAGCTCGGCCGCACCAACCCACGCTCCATCTTGGCCAGCACCGCAGAGGAGTCACCGCGCTTTGGCATCATGTGCCACCAGCTGAACTTGCCCCTTCCAGGGTGCCACTGGCCACCACCTGCCAGGGGACCATCAGCGCCGGCTTTTGGGCAGGGGATGTGCGCTCTTGAGCTGGATGGCTCCTGGATTTTTGGAAAAAAATGTTTTTGGGGAAGGGACAGGTGCTCTTTAGCTGGATGGCTCCTGGAATTTTGGAAAAAATGGCTTTTAGGCAGAGGACGGGTGCTCTTTAGCCAGATGGCTCCTGGATTTTTGGAAAAAATGGCTTTTGGGAAAGGGATGGGTGTTTTTTAGCTGGACAGTTCCTGGATTTTTGAAAAAAAACAGCTTTTGGGCAGGGGAAGGGTGCTCTTTAGCCAGATGGCTTCTGGATTTTTGGAAAAAATGGCTTTTGGGCAGGGGACGGGTGTTCTTTAGCTGGCTGGCTCCTGCATTTTTGGGAAAAACAGCTTTTGGGCAGGGGACGGGTGCTCTTGAGCTGGATGGCTTCTGGATTTTTGGAAAAAAGCGGATTTTGGGCAGGGGACGGGTGCTCTTGAGCTGAATGGCTCCTGGAATTTTGAAAAAAACAGCTTTTGGGCAGGGGACGGGTGTTCTTTAGCTGGATGGCTCCTGGATTTTTGGAAAAAAGTCATCTTTGTTGCATCCAAAGCAGAATCCCGTTAGGAAGGTCTCAGGTTTTTGCTTTCTTGAAGCCCTCCCCGTCCCATCCGTGCTGGGATTTTGGGTACCACATGGCCGAGCCCCATTCCGGGAACGCTGGCTCGCTCCTCCGTGCAGGCGGGCGTGCAGACCCCAGCCCAGGGGCATGTGCTGCAGCTCCGGGGTCTCTGGAGCCGAGACCCTGCTCCTGGGGGCTTTCCCCTCATTAACACACTTCGGGGGACCCCAAACCATCCGGGCAGGATTGTTACTGGACTCTTTGGCCAAGATCCCCCCCCCCCGGGCTGTGTCTTTTCACCCTCTCCGAGCCCCCACCGCGCTGACGTCGCCCCGGCACGGAAAACATCGCCTCCAGTCCTTCAATCAAGAGCCACAGAAATGGGACAAGCCATCACAACATATCAAACAAAAAAATTACTCTTTATGGGAGCTAATTACTAAGAAAAAACCCTGCGTTTCATGTGGATTTCACAGGCGAAAGCCCAGCGGTTGTCCTGCCGGGGGGGGGGGGCTTGGCTTCCCCCCCCCCCGCTTCCTTCGCGCGAGCCACGTGCGTTTCATGCCGTCCCCAGGAGGGATGCTGAGCTTTCATCTCAGAAGATGCGCTGCCCAAAAAAAAAGTGAAGTATTAAAATCCAGATCAAACACGCTGCCTGGCTCTGAAATAGATCAGAAGCCGCAGCCCACACCCGGGACAGCTGAGGGGAGCCGCAAGCCCCCCCGAGACCCCCCCTCCTGGGTGCTCCGCAGCCCGGTAAATAAACTAACCTGGAGCTTGGGGGGGAGGGGGGAGATTAGGAGAAACTTCTCCCGCTGGGGTCCGGCGATGGGCTCCTGCACCCAGCAGAAGCGCCCACCTTGGGCATCGTGTGGGTGAGGGATTTGGGGGTCCCGAGTAGAGTGAGGGGCTTGCGGGAAGCCCCTCGCTCGCGTTGGATGCCCCGAGCCCACCTGAGACACGGTGTCGGTGGCTCCGTGGTGACATTTTCAAAGCACGGACCTAAGGAGGTAAAGGAAAAGCGACGGATCGCCAGGCAAAGCCCAGGATGGGACGGAGCCCCCCTCCTCATCCTGCAGCCGCCGTGAGACCCCATCCCCACCCCGGGGGGAGCCCGGCACAGATCAGCCATCACCGCTGCGGCATCACCAGAGCCACGGAGGAGCCTCAACACCGGCAGCGGCCGAATCGTGCAGGGAGGGGACAGCTCGGTCCCCAGGGAGCCATCCCGGTGTCCCGGGCTCCTCCGTGTCCCACTGGGCTCCTCCGTGTCCCACCACCCCCCAGTGCCACCAGCAGCTGCCCATCCCCGGAGCCCTGGATCACAGGCTGAGGCTGGAAGGTTGGCTCCGGGGTATCCATGCGGATCTTCAGGGCTTGGCAAAGCATCCCCCATCCCAAGGCAGCCGTCGGCAGAGCTTTGCGGAGGGGGGTTGGGGTTGGGGGGGTGGTTTTGGTTAGGGGGGGACACCCCCCCCAAGCCCGGGTTTGAGGAGTAAATTCCTCGGGCACAATTTTGTGTTTGCGCTCGGAGGCCAGCGGTCTCCTCGCCTCCTGTGGGGCTGGAGGACCCCAATATCCAGCAGTTCCGTGACAATGCTGCCGCCGGGGGAGGGCTGGGAGGACGGATTCGCGCCTGTCACCGGCTTCTCCGGATGGATTTCCAACCCGGAGCTTCCGTGGTGAAATCCACGGTGGCTCCCGGACACCAAAATCTGCTGGGGGCGGGCAGGGGTGCGTGGGGCACATGTGGCCACAGCTGGCCCCGTGCTGGCCACCGCTGCTGGGGGCAGGGCGTGGAAGCCAGAGGTGCTGGCCCCCTGCCCCAGCAGCACCGAACGCCTCAGCTCAACCCCGGAGCCGGGGTGGGGGGTAAGCGCGGAGTCACCGGCAACCTGAAAATGGGGTTTTTTTAGAAAGCAGTTAAAGGTTAAACCACAAACTGGAGAAAAAAAAAACCCCGACAACCAAAAAAAACCAGCGCAAAACTGACAGGACCAGAAAGAGCCCAACTGGGTGGGTGGGGTGCAGGTGGCCACCGTGGCTCTGGCTGCGCCGTGGCTCTGGCCCCCATGGACTTTGCTGCCGTGGCTCTGGCTGCTGTGGCTCTGGTCGCCGTGGGTTTGGCTGCTGTGGCTCTGGCCACCATGGGTTTGGCCACCGTGGCTCTGGCTGCACCGTGGCTCTGGCCACTGTGGGTTTGGCCACGGTGGCTCTACCCACCATGGGTTTGGCCACCGTGGCTCTGGTCGCTGTGGTTCTGGCCACCATGGGTTTGGCCACCGTGGCTCTGGTCGCTGTGGTTCTGGCTGTCATGGCTCTGGCTGCTGTGGCTCTGGTTACCGCGGCTGTGGCTGCCATGGGTTTGGCCACTGTGGGTTCCACTGCCGTGGCTCTGGCTGTTGTGGCTCTGGCCACCGTGACTTTGGCTGCCATGGGTTTGGCTGCCATGGCTCTGGTCAACGTGGCTCTGGTCGATGTGGGTTTGGCTGTTGTGGCTCTGGCCACCATGGCTCTGGCTGCTGTGGCTCTGGCCACCGTGGTTCTGGTTGCTGTGGCTCTGGCCACCATGGCTCTGGTTGCCGTGGCTCTGGCTGCTGTGGCTCTGGCCACCGTGGCTCTGGCCGCCGTGGTTCTGGTTGCTGTGGCTCTGGCCGCCGTGGCTCTGGCTGCCGTGGTTCTGGCCACCGTGGCTCTGGTCGCCGTGGCTCTGGCTGCCACCCCGGGCAGAGGGCGATGGGCTCCGGCCCCCAGCAGAGCAGCTGGTTTTTGGGCACCGTCGTGCCGCCGAACCCAGCCTGCGCCCCTTGGGGGGGGGGGGGGGGCACGGCAGCCCTTGGGCTCACCCGGGTGCCACAGCCCCTGGCCTTGGCTTGGTGGCCGCAGCCCCCCGCAGCGTGGCCGCAGCTCTGGCACTTGGCGTCCCGTCGTTCCTCAGGGGGTGAGCTCAGGACGGCTGGGGAGAGGGGAGCGCGGGGGGCTGCCACCTCCAGCCTGCTCGAGTGCCTGGGGGATGTGGGGGCCAGAGGTTCAGGGGGCCGGGGTTCAGAGGTACCATCCCCGGGGTTCAGAGGTACCATCCCGGGGTTCAGAGGCACCATCCCGGGGTTCACAGGTACCATCCCGAGGTTCAGAGGCACCATCCCGGGGTTCAGAGGTACCATCCCGGGGTTCAGAGGTACCATCCCCGGGGTTCAGAGGTACCATCCTTGGGGTTCAGAGGTACCATCCTTGGGGTTCAGAGGTACCATCCCCGGGGTTCAGAGGTACCATCCTTGGGGTTCAGAGGTACCATCCCCGGGGTTCAGAGGTACCATCCTTGGGGTTCAGAGGTACCATCCCGGGGTTCAGAGGTACCATCCTTGGGGTTCAGAGGTACCATCCCCGGGGTTCAGAGGTACCATCCTTGGGGTTCAGAGGTACCATCCTTGGGGTTCAGAGGTACCATCCCGGGGTTCAGAGGTACCATCCTTGGGGTTCAGAGGTACCATCCCCGGGGTTCAGAGGTACCATCCTTGGGGTTCAGAGGTACCATCCCCGGGGTTCAGAGGTACCATCCTTGGGGTTCAGAGGTACCATCCTTGGGGTTCACAGGTACCATCCTTGGGGTTCAGAGGTACCATCCCCGGGGTTCAGAGGTACCATCCTTGGGGTTCAGAGGTACCATCCTTGGGGTTCAGAGGTACCATCCCCGGGGTTCAGAGGTACCATCCTTGGGGTTCAGAGGTACCATCCCGGGGTTCAGAGGTACCATCCTTGGGGTTCAGAGGTACCATCCCCGGGGTTCAGAGGTACCATCCTTGGGGTTCAGAGGTACCATCCTTGGGGTTCAGAGGTACCATCCCGGGGTTCAGAGGTACCATCCTTGGGGTTCAGAGGTACCATCCTTGGGGTTCAGAGGTACCATCCTTGGGGTTCAGAGGTACCATCCCCGGGGTTCAGAGGTACCATCCCGGGGTTCAGAGGTACCATCCCCGGGGTTCAGAGGTACCATCCCGGGGTTCAGAGGTACCATCCCCGGGGTTCAGAGGTACCATCCCCGGGGTTCAGAGGTACCATCCCCGGGGTTCAGAGGTACCATCCTTGGGGTTCAGAGGTACCATCCCCGGGGTTCAGAGGTACCATCCCCGGGGTTCAGAGGTACCATCCTTGGGGTTCAGAGGTACCATCCCCGGGGTTCAGAGGTACCATCCTTGGGGTTCAGAGGTACCATCCCCGGGGTTCAGAGGTACCATCCCGGGGTTCAGAGGTACCATCCTTGGGGGTTCAGAGGTACCATCCCCGGGGTTCAGAGGTACCATCCCGGGGTTCAGAGGTACCATCCTTGGGGTTCAGAGGTACCATCCCCGGGGTTCAGAGGTACCATCCTTGGGGTTCAGAGGTACCATCCTTGGGGTTCAGAGGTACCATCCTTGGGGTTCAGAGGTACCATCCCCGGGGTTCAGAGGTACCATCCTTGGGGTTCAGAGGTACCATCCCCGGGGTTCAGAGGTACCATCCCGGGGTTCAGAGGTACCATCCTTGGGGTTCAGAGGTACCATCCTTGGGGTTCAGAGGTACCATCCCGGGGTTCAGAGGTACCATCCTTGGGGTTCAGAGGTACCATCCTTGGGGTTCACAGGTACCATCCTTGGGGTTCAGAGGTACCATCCTGGGGTTCAGAGGTACCATCCTTGGGGTTCAGAGGTACCATCCCCGGGGTTCAGAGGTACCATCCTTGGGGTTCAGAGGTACCATCCTTGGGGTTCAGAGGTACCATCCTGGGGTTCAGAGGTACCATCCTTGGGGTTCAGAGGTACCATCCCCGGGGTTCAGAGGTACCATCCCCGGGGTTCAGAGGTACCATCCCCGCGGTTCAGAGGTACCATCCTTGGGGTTCAGAGGTACCATCCTTGGGGTTCAGAGGTACCATCCTTGGGGTTCAGAGGTACCATCCTGGGGTTCAGAGGTACCATCCTTGGGGTTCAGAGGTACCATCCCGGGGTTCAGAGGTACCATCCTTGGGGTTCAGAGGTACCATCCCCGGGGTTCAGAGGTACCATCCTTGGGGTTCAGAGGTACCATCCTTGGGGTTCAGAGGTACCATCCCCGTGGTTCAGAGGTACCATCCCGGGGTTCAGAGGTGCCATCCCGGGGTTCAGAGGTACCATCCTTGGGGTTCAGAGGTACCATCCCCGGGGTTCAGAGGTGCCATCCCGGGGTTCAGAGGTACCATCCCCGTGGTTCAGAGGTACCATCCCGGGGTTCAGAGGTACCATCCTTGGGGTTCAGAGGTACCATCCCCGGGGTTCAGAGGTGCCATCCCCACGGTTCAGAGGTACCATCTTCCCTCGGGAGGTATCCCGGGGTTTTACCGTAGGCTGCCGCTTCCAGCACATGGATAACGGCACGGCACCGCCGAACAGCACCCAGCGCCCACTCCCCTTCTGTGTCACCGGCCAGCGAGGCCGAACGGGTGGCCACGGGGATTTTCATTCAGGAGTGACAAAACGAGGGAGAGAGGAGACTGATAATATCTCGCGAGTGTCTTACGGCGCTGAGCGCTGGATGTGGCCGATGGATGGTGAAGAAACGCTTGGAAATGGTTAAAAATGCAGGGGTCCTGCTGCCCCCCACCCCCCCTCCATAAATCTTGCCTTTGGGGTCAGGGCTTCCCGGAGGAGGTTTTACCCGGGGGGGTGCACCCATGGTGTCTCGGGAGCAGAGCACCAGAGGCATTTTGGTTTTGGTATTTGGCCAAATCCTGATTTATGGGTGTAGCCCCCCAGCTATCGCAGCGCGGGTGCAGCCCACCCTTCTCCCACCACTCTCCATCTCCGAGGAGGCAAACGCTGGTGCTGCCGGGGGGGGGGGGGGTGGCGATGCTGGGGGGGCAGGTTGCAGCTCTGACATCTCACCGGCGATGGGGCTGGAGGGGGGGGGTGGACTGCTGGCCAGGGTCGATCCCTGCCCCTTTTCCTTGCAGCTTGGCCCGTGTCCGCCTCTTCCGTGGGCTCTTCGGCGTGGGTGCCGTGTCCGTTCTCACAACTTCTGCTTTCCTTGGATTTTTCGCAGTTTCCTCCCCCACCGTCGGCAAACCCTACAAGTGCAACTACTGCGGCCGCAGCTACAAGCAGCAGAGCACGCTGGAGGAGCACAAGGAGCGGTGCCACAACTACCTGCAGAGTCTGAACACTGAACCGCAAGCGCTGGCCGGCCAGCAAGGTCAGTGCCGTGGGGCGGCCGGAGCCCTGCTGTGCCCCCCGGCTCCGGCGCCGTGGCGAGGTGGGAAATGGAGGGGGGGGATGCGGGGTCACCGTCCGCCCCCCCGTCTGTGCTTGACGGGGTTGAGCGTTGGGGATGCTTTTCCCGTTACAAAAAAGGGGGGTGCTGCGCGGGGGGCTCGCCGTGCCGCGGCGGGGGTGGGATGAAAGGCGCTGCGCTGGTTCACGCCGCAGCTCCCCGCGGGTGCTCGGTGTTGGCTCCCCGGGTCCTCCCCCCACACCACCAGCCAAATGGCATAAGCCCCCCGGACCAAAACGCGCCCCTGGGCCCTATTTTCTAGCGCCAGAACTACCAACAGGTTGCCCAGAAGGGACGGGACGGCGGGGGATGGACCCCTGCGGGTGGGGGTCCGCAACGGGCGCACGTGGCTCCCCCCCCTGCTGTGAAAGAACCGAAACCGGCGCCTTCCCAGCTCCTCACCCCCTTGGAGCAGGATCTGGCCCCGGTGGGCTTCACCGGTGAAGGCCACCCGGCGGCTTTAACCGGCGGATCCATAGGGAATGGCGGAGCTGCCCTCGCCGGCAGCGCCATGGGGCAGATCTCGCCCAGCCGGGGTCGGGAGCCGGCAGGAGGACACTTCGATCCGTTGAAGCCGGCTCCTCTTCCCCAAAAGCGGCAGGAACGGGCCCAGCTCGCTGAAGACGGGAGGCGACCCGGCTGCCGGTGCTCCCCCGTGACCCGAGTCTCCGACGGGGGAAGCGCTGGGCCCTGAGCAGGTGGATCGGGAAATTTCCGTAGGTGCGTCCCAGTTAGGGCAGGGAACGGCGTGGCCGGAGCGCTGGCGGCGGAGGGTCCGGCCTGGGTAACCGTGCCCGTCCCGTGGGCACCGGCTCAACCGGCTCTCCCCCTTGTCTTGCCAGGTGAGGAGATGCGAGACCTGGAGATAGTGCCGGAGTCCCTGCTGCACCCCCCGGCCGAGCGGCCGGCGTTCATCGACCGGCTGGCCAACAGCCTGACCAAACGGAAACGCTCGACACCTCAGAAATTCGTGGGTAAGGGGCTCTCCCCACCCTTGATCCCGGGGACAGGGGGACCCCTGGGTGCTGGAGCGGGGTGCCAGGGTCCAGCCAGACCCACCACCCCCCCCCCAAGCACCCCGCCTGGGAGTGGAGACTCTGCACTTGGGCACATGGCTGGTGCTGGCACAGCGCCTTTCGGCCCCACGGTCCCACGATGGGGACGCTGGCTGGTGCTGGCACAGCGCCTTCTGTCCTCATGGTCCCAGCATGGGGACACTGGTTGGTGCTGGCACAGCGCCTTTTGTCCCCACGGTCCTGGGATGCGATGGGGACACTGGTTGGTGCTGGCACAGCGCCTTTCATCCCCATGGTCCCACAATGGGGACACTGGTTGGTGCTGGCACAGCGCCTTCTGTCCTCATGGTCCCAGCATGGGGACACACGGTTGGTGCTGGCACAGCGCCTTTCATCCCCATGGTCCCACAATGGGGACACTGGTTGGTGCTGGCACAGCGCCTTTTGTCCCCACGGTCCCAGCACAGGGACACGTGGCTGGTGCTGGCACAGTATCTTCCCCACAGTCCCGAGGTGGGATGGGGACACTGGTTGGTGCTGGCACAGCGCCTTTCATCCCCATGGTCCCACGATGGGGACACTGGCTGGTGCTGGCACAGCACCTTCTGTCCTCATGGTCCCAGCATGGGGACACTGGTTGGTGCTGGCACAGCGCCTTTTGTCCCCATGGTCCCACGATGGGGACACTGGCTGGTGCTGGCACAGCGCCTTTTGTCCCCACGGTCCCAGCACAGGGACACGTGGCTGGTGCTGGCACAGTATCTTTTGTCCCCACAGTCCCGAGGTGGGATGGGGACACTGGCTGGTGTTGGCACAGCGCCTTCTGTCCTCATGGTCCCAGCATGGGGACACTGGCTGGTGTTGGCACAGCGCCTTTTGTCCCCACGGTCCCAGCATGGGGACACACGGTTGGTGCTGGCACAGCACTTTTCATCCCCATGGTCCCAGGATGGGGACACTGGCTGGTGCTGGCACAGCGCCTTTTGTCCCCACGGTCCCAGCATGGGGACACACGGTTGGTGCTGGCACAGCATCTTTTGTCCCCACAGTCCCGGGGCAGGATGGGGACATGCAGCTGGTGCTGGCACAGCGCCTTCTGTCCCCACAGTCCTGGGATGGGGACACTGGTGGGTGCTGGCACAGCACCTTTCATCCCCATGGTCCTGGCACGAGGACATGTGGCTGGTGTTGGCACAGCGCCTTTCGTCCCCACGGTCCCACGATGGGGACACTGGTCGGTGTTGGCACAGCGCCTTTCATCCCCATGGTCCCACGATGGGGACACTGGCTGGTGCTGGCACAGCGCCTTTCGGCCCCACGGTCCCAGGATGGGGACACTGGTGGGTGCTGGCACAGCGCCTTTCATCCCCATGGTCCTGTCACGGGGACATGTGGCTGGTGCTGGCACAGCGCCTTTTGTCCCCACAGTCCCACGATGGGGATACTGGTCAGTGCTGGCACAGCGCCTTTCGTCCCCACGGTCCCACGATGGGGATACTGGTCGGTGTTGGCACAGCGCCTTTCATCCCCAAGGTCCCGGCATGGCACGGGGCTCGCACGCGGTGCCGGGGGATATTGGGGGTGTGGGGGAGGGGGGGGTGAACCCCAACCCCCCCCCAGCCCCTTTGACGCCGCTCTCCCTTTGCCGCAGGCGAGAAGCAGATGCGATTCACCCTCTCGGACCTGCCCTTCGACGTGAACTCCGGCTTCGAGAAGGACGTGGAGATGGTCTCAGCCCACCACCCCCTGGACCCCTCCTACGGCAGCTCCCTGTCGCTGATGGGGGGCGAGCACCTTCGCCCCCTCCGCCTGCCCCCCACAAACTGCATCTCGGAGGTCACCCCCGTCATCAGCTCCGTCTACACCCAGATCCAGCCGCTCCCGGGTCGGCTGGAGCTGCCGGGAAACCGGGAAGCCACCGAGGGGCACGAGGATGTACCGGATGGGGTACAGGTGGTCTACCGGAGCCGGGAACCGGGCGTTTCGCCCACCAACGGCTGCCAGGACTCGACGGACACGGAAAGCAACCACGAAGAACGGAGTTCGCAGCTGCCGACGGCGGGGAGCTGCGCCAGCAGCCGCCAGAGCCCAGCCTACGCCAAAGAGGACCCCAAAGTGCCGGAGGGACCCCCGGCTTCCCGTTCTACCCCCAGCTCCGCCAAAGAAACCCTGCGGGTGGTCAATGAGGAGGGGGAGCAGATCCGGGCGTTCAGGTGCGAGCATTGCCGCATCCTGTTCTTGGACCACGTCATGTTCACCATCCACATGGGCTGCCACGGCTTCAGAGACCCTTTCGAGTGCAACATCTGTGGCTACCACAGCCAGGACCGGTACGAGTTCTCCTCCCACATCGTGCGGGGCGAGCATAAAGTCGGCTAAATTTACCCCCTCCCCCCCCCCCCAACCCATCCCTCCCCTCCCCCACCCCATCCCCCCCACCCCACCCCACCCCACCCCCCCCCCTCTAGCTCAGACCCTCTACCCCTTAGGGCATGGAACTGTTGGTTTGTTGGTTTTTTTAGTTGTTGTTTTTTTTTTTTTTTTTTTTTTCTTTTATACTCCTTTGCACTGACTTTGGCTACAAAAGAAAAATATTTAAAAAAAAAAAAATTATCAAGAACTTAAAAAGAAAAAAAAAAAAAAAAACAAAAAAAAAAAACACACCAACCCAGCGAGGGGGAGCTCTTAACAATTTGCCTTTTTATAAATGGAGTTATTTAAATATTAACGGACTTTTTTGTGCTTTCCACCCCCCACCCCCACCCCCCCCCCACCTCTCACCTCCCTCCATTATTTATTGAGCTTTTCAGTTTCTCTTTTGATAACTTTTTTTTTTGGGGGGGGGGGGTTCCTCCCCTCCATACCCACCCCCCACCCTGAGTCTCGCTTGAATTTTGGAGACTGTCCCCCCGCTCCCCATCCCCCCCGCCCCCCCGTCCCCGTCCCCGTCCCCGCTCGGCTCTCCGAGCCCTTTCCTTGGTGGTTCCGCTCTCGGGCGAAGCCAACCTCAGATTAGGTGCTAAAATCCCACGGGACCCCCCCCCCCAACTTGCCCGCGGGACCCCCTGCCCGGCGGGGGGGGCCGCTGCGCCCCGAGCTTTAATGAGTTTAATTCAATACAGGGAGCGTAAGGCAGGACCCCCCCCCCCCATCCCCGTCCCCGCGGTGCTGGTTGTGCCAGCGTTTGAAGCCCCCGGGGACGGTGGGCGCTGGGGGGGGGCGGGGTGGGGGGCGGCGCTGGGGGTCCGCAGCGCTCCCCTGAAATGAAGGAAAGGGGAGCCAGGCTCCATCCTCCTTCTGGAATCTTCCTCCTCCTCCTCCTCGGCACAGGCCAGTATCTCCTACCCGCTCTGCTGCGGGGGTGACCCCCCCCCCACGCTGCCCACCGGTGCTGGGGACCCAGATCGGGCCCCCCCACCCCCACCCCACCCCCACCCCCTCTGCCCCCAAAGCCTTCCCGGGGATCAGGGGTCTCCCCGCGCTCCGGTGTCATTCCTGGTCCCGCAGCGGCACCCCAAAGGCCGGCGACACCCCCCGGGAGGGGGAGGGGGTTGAGGGTGGCGGGGGGGGGGCTCTGCATCCAGCAACCCCCTCCCAAGCCCCTTCCCCCAGGAATGGGCTCTGGGGGACACATTGCCGGGATGGTTTTGGGGGGAGAGACACCAAGGGAAGGGGCTCCCCATCACAAGGGGGGGGGGTCCAGAGCCAGACCCCCCCCCTCAAGAAGCGCCCCCCCCCCCCTCCCCCAGGACAGGACCCCCCCCCAAGAGGGACGTAGCAGGGCCAGGGGTGGGGGGGCAACAGATAACCAAAAACTACCGCGCGACCCCAACGCCCATCCCCGGCGGGGGCCGCGGTGACACCGGCCGCTCCCGGGACCCCCGGCTGCAGCCCCCCCCCAGCCTGGGGGAGGGGTCCCCGCTTCCTCCCCCGGCCCAGGATGCATAAAATGCCCCTCAGCAGCCCCCCCCCCCCCCCCCCCGCCCCCCCGGGCTCCTGAGGTTGAAACCAAAGGCTGTTCCTTTTTCTACGGACACAAACACAACCACCTCACGCGGCGGCAACACCCGTTGCCCCTATTTCCCATTTTCTTTGCTTATTATCTATAATTGTAATTTTTAAATTTTTACAATTTTTTTTTTCTGGCTTTTTTCGGGTTCTGCGTGGCCGGAGGGGAGGGGGACAGCACGGCCGGGGCTCAGCGCGGGGGTCCGCTCGCCCCTTCTTGGCCAGCACGATGATCCGGAACCGCCCCCCCCCCCCCCCCGACCCCCCACTGACTCCAGCACCAAAAATCCAAAAATGGGTTTTTACGCCCCGAAACGCCAGCGCCGCCGTTTTTGGCCACTTTTAGGTCGTTGGTGGTTTTTTGGGGGTTTTATGATATTTTGGTTTTTTAATTATTTCCCCCACCCCCACCCCTACCCCCACCCCCCCGTCTCTTTTTTTCTTTCTCCTGTTAAAGAGTCTAAAACAAAAATGTAGGAATTTTGTAAAACTCCAGGTCGCTTTACTCCTGTAAATATCTATATTTTTTAATCAGATGTATGAAGAACAAACGATGATGTGCAATACCCCAGCCCCCACCCCCACCCCCGCCCCCCCCCCACTCCCCCCACCCCCCCCCTTTTTCCTTTCTAACGAGTTTTCATTTGTATATCGTTAATGGATTTGCTGTCGTCTTTGGGTTTTTTTTCCCTTTTTTGTGAGGTTAGACTCGCTTTTGGATAAAAAAACACCCCCCAAGCCCCCCCCCTTACGCCCCCTCCCCCCCAGCCCCTCCCCCCCCCCCCCCCCCCCCGTGACCGCAGGAGCTTTTGTATCTGTAAGATATTGTAATTACCTATTTGTGTAACGAGATCTACTACTGTAAGTTTTGTACTGTACTGGCTGAAGGTCTGTTATAAATAAACCGGAGTAATTTAACGCCCCCCCCCCCCCCCCAAGTTTCCCTTCTTGGGGGTGGGGGGCTGGGGGGGGTGGAGGGGCTTCTCTTTGCAGGGGCTGGGGGGGCACTGGGTGTCCCCTAGGGGTGGGGGAGGCATTGGGGGTCCGCTCTAGGGGTTGGGGGGGGGGGGACTTGGGGAGCCCGGTAGTGGGTGGGACACTTGGGGACCCCCCCCCCAACATGAGCGTGGAGGGGGGCACTGGGGGGTCCCCCAAGGGTGGGGGGAGGCATTGGGGGTCCGCTCTAGGGGTTGGGGGGACTTGGGGAGCCCTGTAGTGGGTGGGACACTTGGGGACCCCCCCCATGAGCGTGGAGGGGGGCACTGGGGGGTCCCCCAAGGGTGGGGGGAGGCATTGGGGGTCTGCTCTAGGGGTTGGGGGGGGGGGGACACTTGGGGAGCCCTGTAGTGGGTGGGACACTTGGGGACCCTCCCCCCCCCCCCATGAGTGTGGAGGGGGGCACTGGGGGGTTCCCCAAGGGTGGGGGGAGGCATTGGGGGTCTGCTCTAGGGGTTGGGGGGGGGGACTTGGGGAGCCCTGTAGTGGGTGGGACACTTGGGGACCCCCCCCCCCGCCATGAGCGTGGAGGGGGGCACTGGGGGGTCCCCCAAGGGTGGGGGGAAGCATTGGGGGTCGGGTCTAAGGGTTGGGGGGGGACATGGGGAGCCCTGTAGTGGGTGGGACACTTGGGGGGACCCCCCCATGATTGGGGGGGGGGGCGCAGGGCATTGGGGGTCCCCCAAGGGTGAGGGGAGGCACTGGGGGGGCCCTTTACGTGTTGGGGGGGTGCGTTTGGGGACCCCCATCAGTGTGGGACACTTGGGGGTCCCCTGTGAGCATGGGGGGGGGGGGGCAGGATGATAGTGGGGCCCCCAGAATGAAGGGGGGCAGGACACTGGGGTCTCCTCCGGGGGCTTTGGGGGCACGCACACACTTGGGGACCCCAACAATGAGTGGGAAATTTGGGGGGGCACCCCCAGGGGGGTGGGGGAAGGACATTGGGGGTCCCTTCTAGGGGGTTGGGGGAGACATTTCAGGGGACCCCCGAGCACTGGGAGGGGCAGGATGATGGTGGGGGTCCAAAATTTGGGGGGGCAGGACACTGGGGGTCCCCGGGGATGGGGGGGACACTGGGGGTCCCCTCTGGGTCTTTGGGGGGGGGGACGGACACTTGGGCCCCCCCCCATGAGTGTAAGGGGGCAGGATGGCGGTGGGGCCCCCGGGGGCTGGAGGGGGAACTTTGGGGGTCCCCTCTGGGGGTCTGGAGGAGGGGGGATACCCTTGGGGACCCCCTTGAACACGGGGGTGGGGGCAGGGTGACAGCGGGGGGGCCCCCAGAGCCAGAATTGGGGGGGGGGGGGTGGTGCAGGACACCGGGGACCCCCTCTGGGGGGGGACACACACTCACGGGGGACCCCCACAGCGGGCGGGACACGGGGGGGCCCCCCACGATCGCGGGGGGGGGTGGGGGGTGGGGGGAGACACGATCAACCAGGCCCCGCCCCCCCAACTACATCTCCCAGCGGCCCCCGCGGCGCGCGCGGGCGCGATGACGACACACGCCGCAAGGCGCGCGCGGGCGGGCGGGCGGGCGCACGCGGGAGCTTCCTCACACCGCGCGTAGCGCCGGATCCCTCCGCCGCGGCCAGGAGGAAAAATAGTCCCTCCCCACCACCGCCCACCCCGCACCACCTCTGCGACACCCGACCCCCGACCCCCCCCCGAATCCCCCGGAGGGACCTGTGCGAGGAGGAGGAGGGGGCTGAGCGGGGTCGTGGGGGCCGCGGGCGGCGGCGGAGCCGATCCGGGGCGGAGGGATCTTATATAAGGGCGGCGGCGCGTGGCCGGGCCCTCTTCCGCCGCCCCGGCAGCGAGATGGTGAGCGCGGCGCGGCCGGGGGGGCCTGAGGGGGGGCCTGGGGGCTCTGGGGGGCTCTGGGATGTCCTGTGGGGGCCGCATGAGGCCATGGGGCCCGTACGGGGCGGGGGACGCCGAGGGGGGACCCGGGGGATGCGCCGGGAGGCCGTGGGGCGGCCCCGGGGCCCATGTGGAGTGCTGAGGGGGGGGGGGGGCAGGGGGCGGCGGAGGGGGGCTTGTGGGGCTCGGGGGGGGGCTGGGGGAAGGTTGTGGGGAGCCGGGGGGGGGGCAGGAGTGCTGGGGGGAGGTTGTGGGGGCCCTGTGAGGGGGCTTGGCGGATGTGGGCCGTCGGGGGATGCTGTGAAGGCCCTGGGGGTGGGGTCAGGCCAGCGGGGGGGGGGCGCCTGGGGGGGGTCACAGGTGCTGGGGGGAGGTTGTGGGGGTCGGGAGGTGCGGTGGGGCAGCTGGGGACGTCCAGAGGAGGTCGGGGGGTGCAGTGGGGGAGGGGGTCAGGGATGCTGTATGGGGGTCGGGGGGTGCAGTGGAGAGGTTGGGGGCTCCCTGGGGTGGGGGGGGGAGGCTGGAGGCGCCCTGGGGGGGTCAGAGGGTGCAGTGGGGACGTTGGGTGCGCCCTGGGGGGTCGGGGGGTGCTGTGGGCCTGGAGGGGCTCGCAGGGGCTGCCAAGGCTTGTGCCAGCCCTGCAGTGACCCTGGGGGGAGTGACCCACAGGGGGTGGGGGGGGGGCCCATTCCCAGCGGTGCTGGCGGGGTGGGCAGGGGGACTGGGGTTCATCCTTTTGCCCCCCTTCCCCCAGACGAAGAAGAGGAGGAACAACGGGCGGGCCAAGAAGGGCCGCGGCCATGTCCAGCCCATCCGCTGCACCAACTGCGCCCGCTGCGTCCCCAAGGACAAGGCCATCAAGAAATTTGTCATCAGGAACATTGTGGAGGCCGCAGCCGTCAGGGACATCTCGGAGGCCAGCGTCTTCGACTGTAAGGGCATGGGGGGGGGAGATGCGCTTGGGGGCCCCACTGCACCCCCTGACCCCCACAACCTCCCCCTAGCATCCCAGACCCCCTGCCAGCACACCTGACCCCCCCAGGGCCCTTAAGCACTCGCTGACACCTCTCCCCCCAAGCCCCCTCACAGGGCCTCCACAACCTCCCCGCAGCACCCCTGACCCCCACCCCTCCCGAATCCCCCCAACCTCCCCGCAGCACCCCTGACCCCCCCCAACCTCCCCCCAACACCCCCTGATGCCCCCCCTCAGTGCCCCACAGGGGCCTTTGGGCACCTCTGTGCCCTCCATAATGGTGCTGACCCCTCTCCCCCCACCACCTAAACGGGGAGGGCTGTGCCCTCGGGTATTATGGGTGGGCTGGGGGCTATGCTGACATCCACCCCCCCACGTACACCCCCCCCCCCCCCCCCCCCAGCCTATGTCCTGCCCAAGCTGTACGTGAAGCTGCACTACTGCGTCAGCTGCGCCATCCACAGCAAGGTGGTGCGGAACCGCTCGCGGGAGGCACGCAAGGACCGGACCCCCCCACCGCGCTTCAGACCGGCTGTATGTATGGGGGGAGGGGGCTGGGGGCTTGGGGGGGCATGCCCCCCAGCTCTGGCTGAGTCTCTGCTTCCCCCCCTGCAGGGTGCTGCGCCCCGGCCCCCCCCCAAACCCATGTGAGGAGACCCCGGCTGACCGTGCCCCCCAGCACAGAGTGAATAAAGGACCCTGCACCGAGCCTGGCTCTGTCCTTCTGGGGGGGCTGCGGGGGGTGGGGTGCGTCGCTCTGGGGCCATGGGGAGTGTTAAGGGCTTGCTGGGGGGGCTCCCACCATTCTCCAGACTGGGGGAGGCTGCTGCCCACCCCACGGGGGAGGAGCCCTGTCTTGGGGGGGTGGGGGGGGGTTGTGTTTTGGGGGACAGGGATGCCCAAAAGCCTGTCCCAGCCTTGGGGGTGGGGGGCCTGCAGGAGGGGGCTGGTGCTGTGCCCCAGGGAGGAGTACCCCCTTACCTGGGGGGCGCTTAGAGCTGCCACTGGACCCCTCCCCAGAACTGGCACCACTGGGGGGGGGCTATGGGTGCCCCAGTGTTTCCCCAGGACCTGCCCTGAGCTGTGGGCAGGGTGGGGGGCGACACTGACACTCCCCCTGCATAGGGCTGGGGGGGCTGGATGATGCCTGGTCCTCACCTGGGGGGGGCTGGGGGTCTTCTGCAGGGCCTGGCTTCATGGGGAGGGGGCTGCAGTGGGGCTGGGCTTCACCCTGGGGGGGGCTGTAATGGAGTCGGCCCCCACACACACACATAGTCTTCTCTATGGTGCTGGGGGGGCTGCAGTGGGCCCAGCTTTTACCCTGGGGGGGCACAGGGGGACCAGGCTTTTGCCTTTTGGGGTCTGGGGGGGCTGTAGTGGGGCCAGACTTCACCTGAAGGGGGGGGGGGGGCACAGACCTTTTCCTCAAGGATGTGGGTGGGCGGTGGTGGGGCCAGATGCACATACTTCCCCCCCCCCCCCCCCATGCCTACCCTCCTAGTGTTGGGGCTGTAACAGGGCTTGGATTTGTCCGGGGGGGTGGGGGGGGTGCGGCGGGGGAAGAGTGGGGCTGGACCTTTGCCCCGGGGGGGGGTGGCACAGGGTTCAGGCTACACCTGGGGGGGGCTGTAGTGGGCTCAGACAACCCCCACCCCACTTACTGTGGTTTTGGGGAGGGGGTGATGGGGCCTTTGCACGGGGGGGGGGCTGCAGTAGGGCAGACTTTGCTCCGGGGGGGGTCACACAGGGTCAAGATGTACCTGGGGGGGGGGGGGGGGGGGGGGGGGGGCTGCGATGATGAGGCCAGACCTTTGGGGGGGGGTCTGTGATGGGGCCGGACCTTTGTCGGGGGGGGGGGGGGGGCGGGGTGCGGATGAATGGAACTGGGGGGCTGCAGTGGGACATTTTGCCCCTGGTGGGGGGTGGGGCTGTGATGGGGCTGGGGATCCCGGAAGAGGGTCGGTCTGCGATGGGGAGGGAGGGACATAGGTTTCGGGGGGTCTGCGATGAGGCTGGGGGGTCCCGGGGAGGGGAGTCTGCGGTGGGGCTGAGGGATGCACAGGCTGGGGGGTCCCGGGGAGGGGTCTACGATGGGGCTGGGGCGTCCCGGGGGGGGGTCCCGGGAAGGGGGGTGTGTGCGATGGGGCGGGGGGGGGCACCGGGGGGATGGGGGGGGGTCTGCGATGGGGCGAGGGGGGTCACGGGGGGGAGGGAGGGGGGTCCCGGTGAGGAGTGTGTGTGCGATGGGGCGGGGGGGCACCGGGGAGATGGGGGGGGTCTGCGATGGGGCTGGGGGGTCCCGGGGGGGAGGGAGGGGGGGTCCCGGTGAGGGGGGTGTGTGCGATGGGGCGGGGGGGCACCGGGGAGATGGGGGGGGGTCTGCGATGAGGCCGGCTCTCTGGCCGGGGGCGTGGGCCGTGCCGGGGGGGGTGGTGGTGGTCTCGGGCGCGGCGGGCGGGTCCCGGGCCGGGCAGCCCCAGGGGGCCCCGCCCCGCCGCCCCGCCCCACTTGGCCCCGCCCCCCAGCCCCGCCCCGGCGGCCCCGCGCCAGGTGCATTCCCCCCGCCGCGCCCGGGCACGCTGCAGCGCCCGGCCCTGCCACGGGCCCGCGGAGCCGCGATGGACCGGTACCGGCCCCGGGCCCCCCCCCCGCCGCTGCTGGTGCTGCTGCTGCTGCTCCGCGCCCCGGCACCGGGCTCCGCGCAGGCAGGTGGGCACCGGCCCCGGCGGGGGCACCGGGGCTGCGCGGCGGGGGCGGGTACCGGCGGCTGCCGGGGCGCTCGGGGGTCCCGGAACCGGGAGTTCTTGGGGGTCCCCGGACAGGCGGTGGGACTGGGGGCGCTCGAGGGTCCCGAAACGGGGAGTTCTCAGGGGTCCCGGGATCGGGGGCGCTCGGCGGTCCCGGGAGTTCTCGGGGGTCTCGAAACTGGGAGTACCCGGCGGTCCCGGGGCAGGCGGCGGGACCGGGACTGCTGGACCGGGACTGCTCGGGGGTCCCGAAACCGGGGGCTCTCGGGGATCCCGGAACCGGGAGTTCTTGGGGGTCCCAGGACAGGCGGTGGGACCGGGGGTGCTCGGTGGTCCCGAAACGGGGAGTTCTCAGGGGTCCCGGGATCGGGGGCGCTCGGGGATCCCGGGACGGGTGGTGGAACCGGGAATGATCGGGGGTCCTGAAACCGGGGGCGCTCGGAGGTGCCGGGACTGGGAAGGTTCGGGGGTCCGGGGACAGGCGGCGGGACCGGGGGCGCTCGGGGGTCCCGAAACTGGGAGTTCTCGGGGGTCCCGGCACTGGGAGCGTTCGAGGGTCGGAGGACGGGTCCCGGGACCGGGGGCGCTCAGGGATCCCGGTGGTCCCAGTTCCACCACCATGGGACCCCGCTCCCGTAGCCCCTTCCCCGGGGGTGCCGGGGCTCGGTGCCCCCCACCCGGGGCTGTAGCTCGGGGGGCGCCGGGGCTCGGTGCCCCCCCCCCCCCCCCCTCCCCGCACAGAGACACCTGCGGCCCCTGCAGCTGCCGGCGCTAATTTTAGGCTGCAGGGCCAGGACCACCCGATGGGGCTGGGGGGGACCCCTGGGAGGGGACACCCCCCCCCGCTCCCCCCCCCCCGCCCCCCCCCCCCGCCCGGTGCTGCCGGAAGGGCCGCGCTCAGCTGGGGGTTGTTTTCCAGCCCCACAAGGAAAACACCGAGGGCTGGACGCGAAGGTGGGGCCGCGTCACCCGCCACCGACGGGGGGGGAGGGGGGCACCCCGGGGTAGGGGGGCCACGCCGGTGGCACGTGGGGGGCGCACCGGCCCCTCGGCGCCTTCGCCGTGCCATGTGCTGCTGCTGCCGTGCTCGGGGGGCTGGTTTTTTACGGGGGTCCAGCCGCCCCCCCCCCCCCCGCCCCCCGCCAGCACCCATAGGTGCCCCACGTCGGGGTGCTCTCCCGCTCCTCCCCCCCCCCGCGTGTCCCCCCCCGGCTCAGAGCCCCCTTTGTTTGGGGCCAGGATCTGGCCCGCCGGCCACCCCGCGCACACAGACCCCCCTTTGTGCCGCCCGTGGGGCCTAGGGCAGGAGGTCAGCTCGGCCCCCCCCCCCCCCCCCCCCGGCCCCCCCCTCCCCCCATCCCAGCTCCCCGCGTCCCCCCTGAGCTATTCCTGGCGGCGGGGGCCGGGGGGCCGCGGTGGCACGCGGCTGATAGCGGGCGACGTGCCGGAGCTGCCAGCGGGGCCCCGCGCCGATAACGCCCCGCCGCCACGGCGCCCGGGGGGGGCCCGGCCGTCACCCCGCCGTGGGCAGGTGCACCCCGAGCACCGGGCACCCACCGCCCCCCCGTGCCCCCGGTTTTGGGGAGGGGGGTGCCCCAGGAGGGACCCTCGAGTGGCTGTTGGTGATTCACAAGCACAGCTTGTTCCTGGCTACTGGGGTCCTGTGGGGGGCCACATCCTGCACCCCCCCACACCCCCCCCAGGGCAGGTTTCAGCTGCCCCCAGCACCCTGTCTTGTTTTTTGGGGTCCCTGCGCCCCCCTGCTGGAGCCCCGCTGTGCCCACCCCCAGGGTGTCGGGGCGGGGGGCCATGCCCCAACGCAGCTGGGACCTTTTTATAGCCCCTTCCCTACTAAAATAGCTCGGGGGGGGGGGAGGTGCTGGCCCTGCGCCCCCTCCCCTGCATGCACTGAGCTGCCCGTTCTCTGCAGCTGCCCCCGGGAGGGGGCTCGGGCCCCCCACAGCCCCCACACCAGGGCTGGACAAAGCTGCCATTTACCCCCCCGTGCCCCCCCCCCCCCACCGCCGAGGCCTGAGTCATGTCTCTGCTGGCCGGGGGGGGCCATGCCCTGCTGTGCCCCTGGGGGGCTGCCTTCCCCCCTCCCCCCGCTTTCGGGGGGCTCAGCCCCCCCCCGCCCCGCTCACCACAATCGCCCCTTTGTGCGGCTGTGGGGAGGGGGCCGCATCCTGCCCCGCGCACAAAGGGGCCCTGTCTGCCCCAGCGTGGGGGGGGGGGGACGGGACGGGCAATGATTAACTCGGGGGCCCCCTTGGTGCTCCCCCCCCCCCCGCCCCCAGAACTGGGGGCACCCGCGGGTCTGGGTACCCCTGGCCCCGATCCTGGGCGTCGAGGCGGGGGGGCTGTGGCAGCGGCTGGGTCCGAAGTCCGGGCGTCGCGGGCGAGCGGGGGGGGGGGGGCCATGTGGCACCCGCCTTGCGCAACCCTCGCCCGGCCGGTTCGGGCGCCTGGGGAGGGGAGGGTGGGGGGAGCACCCGTCACCCCCCCGCGCACCCCAGGCATCGCCACCCCCGCGGCGGGGGCGCCGCTCTGGGAGGGGACGGGGACACCCTGGGGGTGCCGCCGTGGGGGGGATGGGGACAGCATGGGGGGGGGACAGGGGCACTGTGGGGGTACCAACATGGGGGGGGCAATGGGGACAGCATGGCCAATATGGGGACACGCACCATGGTGACACCCTGGGGGTGCTGCCATGGAGGGGGGGGGGGGTGTTGATGGGGATAGGATGGTGGGGGACAGGGGCACTGGCATGGGGGGGGGGGGGTGATGGGGACAGCATGGTGGGGGGCAGGGGCACCAGCATGGCCAATATGGGGACACACACCATGGAGGGGACAGGGACACCCTGGGGGCACTGCTATGGGGGGGGCAGGGGCACTGTGGGGGCACCAACATGGGGGGGGGAATGGGGACGGGGGCACCAGCGTGGCCAATATGGGGCAGGGGGGCACCATGGGGACACCGGTATGGGGTGGAGGGGACAGGGACACCATGGAGGCACCAGCATGGCCAGTGTGGGGCAGGAGGACACCATGGGGGGGACAGGGACACTATGGGGGCACCAGCATGGCCAGTATGGGGCAGGGGGGCACCATGGGGACACCGGTATGGGGTGGAGGGGACAGGGACACCATGGAGGCACCAGCATGGCCAGTGTGGGGCAGGGGGGCACCATGGGGACACCGGTATGGGGTGGAGGGGACAGGGACACCATGGAGGCACCAGCATGGCCAGTGTGGGGCAGGAGGACACCATGGGGGGGACAGGGACACTATGGGGGCACCAGTATGGCCAGTATGGGGCAGGGGGGCACCATGGGGACACCGGTATGGGGTGGAGGGGACACTATGGAGGGGATAGTGACACCATGGGGGGGGGGGAGGGGCATGGCCACAGCCACCAAGGGGAGGACGTGACCTGCCTGGGGGTGGGGGAGAGGGACCCCCCTGGGGGACATGGGTGGCACGGTGGGGGACAGGGTGCTGTGCCCGCAGTGTGCGCGGGGACGCTGAACGGGCTGAGCGTGACGGGGGACGCGCAGCACCAGTACCAGACGCTGCACAAGATGTACAACAACTGCGAGATCGTGATGGGCAACCTGGAGATCGTCCTCATCGACCACACGCAGGACCTGTCCTTCCTGCAGGTGGGGGATGGGGACACGGGGGGGGACACGGGGCTGGGGGCTGGGGACCGGCACAGCTGACCCCTCCCGCTGCCCGCAGACCATCCGGGAGGTGACGGGCTACATCCTGATCGCCATGAACGTCTTCGCCTCGTTGCCGCTGCAGAACTTGCGCGTCATCCGCGGGACGCAGTTCTACGAGGAGAAGTACGCGCTCTTCGTGCTGCTCAACTACAACCCCAACAGCACCCACGCGCTGCGCCAGCTCGGCCTCAACCAGCTCACAGGTGGGACCCCCGGGACCTGCCCCCAGCCCGCGGCCGTGCCACCCGCCGGGGTCCCCATCCCAGAGCCGTGCCACCCACCGGGGTCCCCATCCCAGAGCCGTGCCACCCACCGGGGTCCCTGTCCCAGATGGTGCCACCTCCGCATGGTCCCCGTCCCAGAGCGATGGTGTCTCCATCCCAGAGTGGTGCCATCTCCCCGTGGTCCCCATCCCAGAGCCGTGCCACCCACTGGGGTCCCCATCCCAGAGCCGTGCCACCCACCAGGGTCCCTGTCCCAGATGGTGCCACATCCCCATGGTCCCCATCCCAGAGCAATCGTGTCCCCATCATGGAGCGATGGTGTCCCCATCCCAGAGTGGTACCATCTCCCCATCCCAGAGCAGTGGTGTCCCCATCCCAGAGCAGTGGTGTCCCCATCATGGTCCCCATCCCGGGGCGGTGGTGTCCCCATCCCAGAACGATGCTACCTCCACATGGTCCCCATCCCAGAACGGTGGTGTCCCCATCCCAGAGTGGTGCCATCTCCCCATGGTTCCCATCCCAGAGCAGTCCCACCTCCCCATGGTCCCCATCCCGGAGTGATGGTGTCCCCATCCCAGAACGATGCAACCTCCACATGGTCCCCATCCCAGAACGATGGTGTCCCCATCCCAGAGTGATGCCATCTCCCCATGGTCCCCATCCCAGAGCGATGCTACCTGCACATGGTCCCCATCCCGGAACGATGGTGTCCCCATCCCAGAGCGATGCTACCTGCACATGGTCCCCATCCCGGAACGATGGTGTCCCCATCCCAGAGTGGTGCCATCTCCCCGTGGTCCCCATCCCAGAGCAGTGGTGTCCTCATCATGGTCCCCATCCCAGAGCAGTGGTGTCCCCATCATGGTCCCCATCCCAGAGCAGTGCCACCTCCCCATGGTCCCCATCCGAGAGTGGTGCCATCTCCCCGTGGTCCCCATCCCAGAGCAGTGGTGCCATCTCCCCGTGGTCCCCATCCCAGAGCAGTGGTGTCCCCATCATGGTCCCCATCCCAGAGTGGTGCCATCTCCCCGTGGTCCCCATCCCAGAGCAGTGGTGTCCCCATCATGGTCCCCATCCCAGAGCAGTGGTGTCCCCATCATGGTCCCCATCCCAGAGCGGTGCCACCTTCCCCATGGTCCCTGTGCCATAGTGATGCCATCACCGCGTGGTCCCCATGCTGGAGCGGTGCTGTCCCCCCTGCACGGTGCCAGACAGGGCCGGGGGGGGCCACAGCCCCTTCACCCCCCCCCCCCCCGCCCCCCCAGAGATCCTGGCCGGCGGTGTCTACATCGAGAAGAACGCGCAGCTCTGCCACGTGGAGACGGTGGAGTGGCGGGACATCATGCGGGACCCCCACCTGGAGCCCGTCGTGGGGGACAACGGCAAGGCCTGTGCGTGGAGGGGGGGCGCCGGGGGATCCCCTGCGGCGGGGGCTGGGGGGTGACACCCCCCCCCTGGCTTTTGGGGGTGACCCCACTGCGCTCCCCGCAGGCGCCCCGTGCCACGAGAGCTGCGGTGGGCACTGCTGGGGGCCTGGCCCTGAGGACTGCCAGAAATGTGGGTACCGGGGGGCTGGGGGGGACCCGGGGGGGGGGAGGTGTGTGTGTGTGGTCCTAGGGGTGGGGGTCTCGTCCCCCCCCCCACCATTGCCTCCCCGCAGTGACGAAGACCATCTGTGCCCCCCAGTGCAACGGGCGCTGCTTCGGGCGGGCGCCCAACGAGTGCTGCCACGAGGAGTGCGCGGGGGGCTGCACCGGCCCCCTCCAGACACACTGCTTCGTACGTGCCCACCCCCTCCCCCCACCTTGGCTGACCCGGGGGGGGCTCATCCCTGCACCCCCAGGGCGGGCGGGGGGCCATGCTGAGCCCTGTGTCCGTCTGTGCAGCCCCCTTGTCTGCCCCCCCCCCCAACCCCGGGCACCGTCCTGCCTGTGTCCATCCCTGGGGAAGGAGTTTGGCTGTGTCCCCCCAGGGTGGGCTGGGGGGGGGGGGGTCCTGCCCCTGTGGGATGTCTGTGTGTCCGTCCATCCATCCATGGGTCCGTCTGCCCCCCCCCCGGGAGGGATCCCCCCCCTGGGGTGGGCGTAGGGCAATGCTCGTAGCATGGGGTGAGGGACATCCGTGTGTCCCCACATCCGTGTGTCCCCACGTCTGCCCACCCGTGTCACTGAGTGCCCACCCACCCCCTCGCCCACCCACCAACCCACCCACCCACCCACCCATCCGTGTGTCCATCTGTGCTCCCCCCCCCCCCCCCCAGGAGGGATCCCCCCCTGGGATGGGTGCAGGGCAATGCTCTTGGTGTGGGGTGAGGGACACCTGTGCATCCCTGTGTCCGTGTGTCCCCATGTCCGTGTGTCCCCATGTCTGCCTGTCCATGTCACTGCACTCTCACCCACCCACCCATTTGTCCATCTGCCCCTCCCCCCCCTCCCCCATGGGAGGTCTCCCCCCCCCCCGCCCCGGGATGGATGCAGGGCAATGCTCTTGCCATGGGGTGAGGGACATCTGTGCATCCCCATGTCTGTCCATCCATGTCACTGCGCCCCCCCCCACCCCCCCACTCGCCCCCCCACCCACTCACCCCCCCCCCCCGCCCCGTCCCTTCCGCAGGCCTGCCGGCACTTCAACGACAGCGGGGCGTGCGTCCCCCTGTGCCCCCAGCCCCTCATCTACAACAAACTGACCTTCCAGCTGGAGCCCAACCCCGACACCAAGTACCAGTACGGGGGCATCTGCGTCCGGAGCTGCCCGCGTGAGCTGGGGCGCTGGCAGGGGGGCAATGGGGGAGGGGGGTGGGGGGTGGGGCAGGGCTAATGGTGAGGGTCTCCCTGCAGACAACTTCGTGGTGGACCAGAGCTCCTGTGTCCGCGCCTGCCCCAATGACAAGATGGAGGTGGAGAAGAACGGGCTGAAGATGTGCGAGCCCTGCTCGGGGCTGTGTCCCAAGGGTAGGGGCTGGGGGGCTGGGGGCGGGGGGGGGGTCTCGGGGGGGGCAGGATGAGCCCCTCACCATCCCCATCCCACAGCCTGCGAGGGCACCGGCGCCGGCAGCAAGTACCAGACCGTGGACTCCAGCAACATCGACACCTTTGTGAACTGCACCAAGATTTTGGGCAACCTGGACTTCCTCATCACTGGCCTGGAGGGGTGAGGGGTGGCGGGGGGTGGCCCCCCCCGGGCTGGGGTGCAGCCCCCCCCCCCAACAGCAGCTGACGGCTCCGGCTCCGCAGGGATCCCTGGCGCAACATCTCGGCGCTGGACCCTGAGAAGCTGAACGTCTTCCGGACAGTGCGGGAGATCACGGGTGAGCAGCAGGGCTGGGGGACACCGGAACACCCCCGCGACCCCCCAGGACCCCCCCGGGACCCCCTGACCCCCACTCCCCCCAGGGTACCTGAACATCCAGTCCTGGCCCAAGCACATGCATAACTTCAGCGTCTTCTCCAACCTCGTCACCATCGGGGGACGGAGCCTGTACAAGTGAGTCCCTGTTCCCGCAGCCCCTGGCCCAGCAGCTCACAAACCCCTTCCGCGTGTACCGTGTCCCCCTGTTGTCCCTGTGTCCCTCTGTCATCCCCGTCCCGTCACCCTGTCCCTGCATCCACCCATCATCCCCTGTCCCTGTGTCCCCCCATCATCCTCATCCCTGCATCCCCCCATCCCTGCATCCCCATCATCCCCTGCCCCTATGACCCCCCATCCCTGTGTCCCCTTGTCCCCTGTCCCATCATCCTCTGTCCCTGTGTCCCAATTTTGTCCTCCATTTCTATGTCCCCTGTCCCTGTCCCCCCATTGTCGCTCCATCCCTGCATCCCTCCATCGCTGCGTCCCTCCATCGCTGCACCCCCCCATTGTCCCCTGTCCGTGTTGTCTCCTGTCCCTGTGTTCCCTGTTGCTGCATCCCCTTGTCGTCCTCTGTCCTCACATTCCCTGTGTCCCCCCTGTTGTCTCCTGTCCTGGTGTCCCCTATCCGCCCATCGTCCCCTATCCCTGCACCCCCTGTCCCTGCATCCCTGCCTTGTCGCCTGTCCCTGCATTCCCCACCTCGTCCCCTGTCCCTGTGTCCCCGCCATCGTCCGCTGTCCCACACTTGTGTCCCCTGTCCCTGCATCCCTCCATCATCCCCTATCCCTGCATCCCCTGTCCTTGCATCCCTGCCTTGTCCCCTGTCCCTGCGTCCCCCCACCATCCCCATTGCCCCGTGTCCTGCACCTGCATCCCCTATCCCTGCATTCCTTGTCCTTGCATCCCCACCTTCTCCCCTGTCCTTGCATCCCTCCGTTGTCCCCTGTCCCTTTGTCCCTGCCTTGACCCCTATCGCTGCATCCCCCCATCATCCCCAGTCCCTGCATCCCCCCACGGTCCCCAGTCCCTGCATCCCCTGTCCCTGCCTCCCCCCACCATCCCCATTGCCCTGTGTCCTGCACCTGCATCCCCAGTCCCTGCATCCCCCCACGGTCCCCAGTCCCTGCATCCCCCCCACGGTCCCCAGTCCCTGCATCCCCCCACCGTCCCCAGTCCCTGCATCCCCCCACGGTCCCCAGTCCCTGCATCCCCTGTCCCTGCCTCCCCCTACCATCCCCATTGCCCTGTGTCCTGCACCTGCATCCCCAGTCCCTGCATCCCCCTCGTCGTCCCCAGTCCCTGCATCCCCCCACAGTCCCTGCATCCCCCCACGGTCCCCAGTCCCTGCATCCCCTGTCCCTGCCTCCCCCTACCATCCCCATTGCCCTGTGTCCTGCACCTGCATCCCCAGTCCCTGCATCCCCCCCGTCGTCCCCAGTCCCTGCATCCCCCCCGTCGTCCCCAGTCCCTGCATCCCCCCCGCAGTCCCCAGTCCCTGCATCCCCCCGCCGTCGTCCCCAGTCCCTGCATCCCCCCACGGTCCCCAGTCCCTGCATCCCCCCCGTCGTCCCCAGTCCCTGCATCCCCCCCCGTCATCCCCAGTCCCTGCATCCCCCCCGCCGTCCCCAGTCCCTGCATCCCCCCGCCGTCCCCAGTCCCTGCATCCCCCCGTCGTCCCCAGTCCCTGCATCCCCCCACCATCCCCATTGCCCTGTGTCCTGCACCTGCATCCCCAGTCCCTGCATCCCCCCGTCGTCCCCGCCCCCCCCCGTTGCCCCCCGCCCCCGGTGACACCGGCCGGCAGCCGGGGCTTCTCGCTGCTGATCATGAAGACGGAGCACGTGCGCTGGCTGGGGCTGCGCTCGCTGCGCGAGGTGAGCGCGGGCCGCGTGTACATCACGGCCAACCGGCGGCTGTGCTACCTGCACTCGCTGCGCTGGGCCGCGCTCGGCCGCCGCCGCGCCGACCTGGACATCCGCGACAACCGGCCGCGCAGCAAGTGCCGTGAGTGGGGGGCGGGACTTGGGGGGGGGGGCGGGACTGGGGGGCTGCGGGGGAGGCGGGGGCACGGGGGGGGGGGTGCCGTAAGGGGAGCGGGGGGGCTGCGGGGCGGGGGGGGGGTGTCAGCGAGGGGACCTGACTGGGGGGACTTGGGGGGGGGGGGCCGTGAGGGGGGGGTCTGCGGGGCGGGGGGTGACTGGGGGGGCGTGACTGGGGGGGCTAGGGGGGGCGGGGCCGTGGGGGGGGTCTGAGGGGCGGGGGGGTGACTGGGGGGGCGTGACTGGGGGGGCTGGGGAGGGGCGGGGCCGTGAGGGGGGTCTGCGGGGCGGGGGGTGACTGGGGGGGCGTGACTGGGGGGGGCGGGGCCGTGAGGGGGGGTCTGAGGGGCGGGGGGGGTGACTGGGGGGCGTGACTGGGGGGCGGGGCCGTGAGGTGGGATCTGCGGGGCGGGGGGTGACTGGGGGGGCGTGACTGGGGGGGCTGGGGGAGAGTGGGGCCGTGAGGGGGGGTCTGAGGGGCGGGGGGGTGACTGGGGGGGCTGGGGGGGATCGGGGGGGTGACTGGGGGGGCGTGACTGGGGGGCTGGGGAGGGCGGGGCCGTGAGGGGGGGTCTGCGGGGCGGGGGGGGGGCGTGACTGGGGGGGTGGAGTGAGGGAGGGGTTGGGGGGCTGTGAGTGGGGAGCATGACTGGGGCGGGGGGTGGGTGGTGTGAGTGGGGGGTCACGGGGGGGGGGTCCGTGAGTAGAGGGGGGCGGAGGTGGCCGGGGCTGTGAGGAGGGGGGGCTGGGGGGGGGGGCGTGAGGAGAGGCGGGGCAGGGGGGCCCGGGGCTGTGAGGAGGGGGGGCTGTGGGGCTGTGAGTGGTGGGGGGCGCGACTGGGGGGATGTTGCAGGTAGGGGGGACACGTGAGTGGGGCAAGGGGGGCTGCGGGGCAGGGACCCTGAGCGGGGCTGGGGGCTGCGGCCCCGGCCCCACGCCCACCCGCGCCCCGCAGAGCAAGAGGGGGAGGTGTGCGACCCCCTGTGCTCGGCCGAGGGGTGCTGGGGGCCGGGCCCCGCGCAGTGCCTGTCCTGCCGCCACTACCGCCGCCGCGGCGTCTGCGTGCCCGCCTGCCGCCTCGCGCAGGGGTAGGGGGGGGCGGGGGGGGGGCACCGGGGGGGGCGGGGGGTGGGCACGGGACTGACCCCGGGGGGGGCACGGGACTGACCGGGTGGGGGGGGGGGGGGGCACGGGATTGACCCTGGGACTGACCCCGGAGGGGGCACGGGACTGACCGGGGTGGGGGCGTGGGGGGGGGGTGGGCACGGGACTGACCCTGGGACTGACCCCCGTGTGGGGCGTGGGGGGGGGTGGGCACGGGACTGACCCTGGGACTGACCCCGGAGGGGGCACGGGACTGACCGGGGTGGGGGCGTGGGGGGGGTGGGCACGGGACTGACCCTGGGGCTGACCCCCGTGTGGGGCGGGGGGGCGGGGGCAGGGGGGGCACAAGACTGACCGTGGGGGGGGCGCGGGCGGGGGGGGACACGGGACTGACCCCGGGGCTGACCCCGGGGGGGGGCACGGGACTGACCGAGGGGGGGGGGGTGGGGGGGTGGGCACGGGACTGACCCTGGGACTGACCCCGGAGGGGGCACGGGATTGACCCCCGTGTGGGGCGGGGGGGGGGGGGAGGCACAAGACTGACCCCGGGGCGGGGGGGGCACGGGATTGACCCCCGGGTGGGGCGGCGGGGGGGGGTACAGGACTGACCTCGGGGGGGGGCGGGGGGGGGCACGGGACTGACCCCGGGGGGGGCAGCTCCGAGGGGAGCGGCTCCAGGGTGGGCACAGGGTGCGGGACTGACCCCGGGGGGGGCACCACGGGGAGCACAGCCCCCGGGTGGGCCCGGGGAGTGGGACTGACCCCGGGTGGGCGCTGCGGGGTGGGCACGGGGAGGGGATGGGGCATTGTGGGGGGGGCACCCCAGGGTGGGCACGGGGAGCGGGACTGGCAATGTGGGGGGCACCCCAGGGTGGGCACTGCAAGGTGGGCACGGGGAGTGGGACTGACCCCGGGTGGGCACTGGGACGGGCTGTACCCTGCGGGGGGGGGGTGGGTGGGGTGGGGTGGTCTCTGGCGTGGCTGGGGGGGGGGGGGGGGATGGGCTGGGGGGGGGGGGGGGGATGGGCTGGTGACCCTGCCCCGTCCCCGCAGGGAGACGCGGGAGTTCGCCCAGGGGGGCGAGTGCTTCGAGTGCCACCCCGAGTGCGCGCTCATCGAGGGCAACGTCACCTGCAACGGCTCGGTACGGCACGGCGGGGGGCTGGGGGGCGGGGGCGACTCCGTCCCCGCGGGTCCTCACCCCCCCATCCCCCCTTCCCCCCCCCCCCCGCAGGGTGCCGACACCTGCACCCGCTGTGCCCACTACCGGGACGGGCCCCACTGCGTGGAGCGCTGCCCCGACGGCGTCCTGGGCGAGCGCGGCCCCATCTACAAGTACCCCGATGCCAACCGCGAGTGCCGGCCCTGCCACGAGAACTGCACCCGTGGGTGCGCCGGCGCGGGGGGGGGGGGGGGGGGGGCGGGACACGGCGGCCGGACGGAGAGGGGACCCCCCCTCCCGGCACCCGCTCACCCCCCCCCCCCCTCCGTCTCCATAGGTGCCAGGGGCCGCTGCTGCGGGACTGCCTGGGGGAGACCCTGCCGGTCTCCAGGTACTGTGGGGTGGGGGCTGCGGGGGTGCCGGGGGGCTGCCAGGCTGTGCCGTGCCCTGGGGTGCCATGCCATGCCCTGGGGTGCTGTGCCATGGCCCCATGCTCTGTGCCATACCGTGCCCTGGGGTGCCATGCCATGCTGGGCTGTGCCGTGCTGTGCCATGACCCCGTGCTCTGTGCCATACCGTGCCCTGGAGTGCCGTGCCCTGGGGTGCTGTGCCATGCCAGGCTGTGCCATGCTGTGCCATGCCCTGGGGTGCTGTGCCATGCCCTGGGGTGCCTGCCATGCCAGGCTGTGCCATGCCATGCTGTGCCATGCCCTGGGGTGCCATGCCCTGGGGTGCTGTGCCATGCCCTGGGGTGCCATGCCATGCTGTGCCATGCCCTGGGGTGCTGTGCCATGCCCTGGGGTGCCTGCCATGCCAGGCTGTGCCATGCCATGCTGTGCCATGCCCTGGGGTGCCATGCCGTGCTGTGCCATGCTGTGCCATGCCCTGGGGTGCTGTGCCATGCCCTGGGGAGCCATGCCATGCTGTGCCATGCCATGCTGTGCCATGACCCCATGCTCTGTGCCATACCATGCCCTGGAGTGCCATGCCCTGGGGTGCTGTGCCATGCCAGGCTGTGCCATGCCCTGGGGTTCTGTGCTATGCCAGGCTGTGCCATGCCCTGGGGTTCTGTGCCATGCCAGGCTGTGCCATGCTCTGGGGTTCTGTGCCATGCCAGGCTGTGCTATGCACTGGGGTGCCTGCCATGCCAGGCTGTGCCATGCTCTGGGGTTCTGTGCTATGCCAGGCTGTGCCATGCCATGCTGTGCCATGCCCTGGGGTGCTGTGCCATGCCCTGGGGTTCTGTGCCATGCCAGGCTGTGCCATGCACTGGGGTTCTGTGCCATGCCCTGGGGTTCTGTGCCATGCCAGGCTGTGCCATGCACTGGGGTGCTGTGTCATGCCCTGGGGTTCTGTGCCATGCCAGGCTGTGCCATGCCCTGGGGTGCTGTGCCATGCACTGGGGTTCTGTGCCATGCCATGCTGTGCCATGCCCTGGGGTGCTGTGCCATGCCAGGCTGTGCCATGCCAGGCTGCACCATGCCATGCCGTGCTACAGCCTGGTGTGCTGTGCCGTACCGTGCCATGCCCTGGGGTGCCAGGGCATGCTGTGCTTGCACCGTGCCGTGCCGCCCTGCTCTGGGGCCTTTCCCTGCCCACGTGGGCACTGGGGGACCCCTGCCCTGGCCATGCCACCCCCTGCTGCGTGCACCCCTTGGTGCCAATCCCTGCCCTGCCCGTGCCGCCCCCGCCAGCCCCGGGGTTCGTGGTTCGTGCCACCCCCGTGGCGGGCAGTGCCGTGGGAAGCGCGTGGGGAGCGGTGATGTGCCAGGACCTGCTGGCACAGGGAGCTCAGCCCGGCTGCCTCCCGCGCCCAGGAAAACGCCGACGGTGGTCGCAGTGATGGTGGTCGGGGGGCTCTTCCTCTCCTGCTCCTGCGTCCTCCTCGCCCTGCTCTACTGGCGCGGCAAGAAGATCCAGAAGAAGCGGGCGATGCGGCGCTACCTGGAGCGCGGGGAGGTGAGCAGGGCACCCCTGGGGGGAGCCAGGCTGGAGCTGGGGGAGCCCTGGGGCCGTGGGGAGGGGGTTCGGCAGGCGGGAGGGGTGTGGGATCTGTCCCTGTCCCTCCCCATCCTCTCCAGCCCTGTCCCCATCCCCCCCATCCCTGTCTCTTCCCATTCCCGTCATCCCCATCCCGCTCCCTCCCCATCCCCGTTGTCCCCATCCCTGTCTCTCCCCATTCCCATCATCCCCATCCCTGTCCCTCTCCAGCCCTGTCCCCATCCCCGTCGTCCCCATCCCCGTCGTCCCCATCCCCGTCCCTCTCCAGCCCTGTCCCCATCCGCAGCGTCCCTGTTCCCATCCCTCTTCGTCCCCATCCCCAGCTGTCCCCATCCACATCTGCATTGTCCCGGTCCCCATCTGTCCCCATCCCTCCCTGCTCCTGTCCCCATCCCGCTCCATCCCCGCCCCTGTCCCATCCCTCTCTCCCACCGGGCAGAGCCTGGAGCCGCTGGATCCCAGTGAAAAAGCCAACAAGGTGCTGGCCCGCATCTTCAAGGAGACGGAGCTGAAGCGGCTGAAGGTGCTGGGCTCCGGCGTCTTTGGGACTGTGCACAAGGTGAGGGGGGGGCTGTGCGGGGGGGCTCGGCCAGGGCCGGGCTCGGTGCCCACCTGTCCCATCCCCCCAGGGCATCTGGATCCCCGACGGGGACTCCATCAAGATCCCGGTGAGCATCAAGGTGATCCAGGACTGGAGCGGGCAGCAGTCCTTCCACGCCGTCACCGACGTAAGTCTTGCGGGGTGGGCGTGGGGTGGGCCAGGTCCTGCTCCCCGGGGGTCCACGGCTGACGCTGCCCCCCCCCCCCCCCAGCACATGCTGGCCATCGGCAGCCTGGACCATGCCTACATCGTGCGGCTGCTGGGCATCTGCCCCGGCCCCCAGCTCCAGCTGGTGACGCAGCTGCTGCCGCTGGGCTCCCTCCTCGACTACGTCCGCAAGAACCGCGACAGCATCAGCCCCCAGCTCCTGCTCAACTGGTGCGTCCAGGTGGCCAAGGTGAGTCCCCAGGGCAGGGCGGGGGTCCCCGAGGTGCCCCCCACCCCTGCTGATGTCCCCCTCCCCAGGGCATGTACTACCTGGAGGAGCACCGCATGGTGCACCGCAACCTGGCTGCCCGCAACGTGCTGCTCAAGTCCCCCAGCCAGGCGCAGGTGGCCGACTTCGGCATCGCCGACCTCCTCTACCCCGACGACAAGAAGTATTTCTACAACGAGGTCAAGGTGGGCGCCTGCCGGGGACCCCCGTGTCCCCCCCCTGTGCCATGGGGCACCCCCATCCCTGCCCCACACCCTGGTACCCCCAGCATCCCCTTCTCTCCGTGTCCCCAGTATCCCCCAGTACCTCCAGCATCTCCTCCTCTCTGTGTCCCCAGTACCCCCCTTGGTACCCCCAGCATCCCCTCCTCTCCGTGTCCCCAGTATCCCCCGGTACCCCCAGCATCCCCTCCTCTCCATGTCCCCAGTATCCCCCGGTACCCCCAGCATCCCCTCCTCTCCATGTCCCCAGTATCCCCAGGTACCCCCAGCATCCCCTCCTCTCCATGTCTCCAGTACCCCCAGTACTCCCAGCATCCCCTCCTCTCCATGTCCCCAGTATCCCCCGGTACCCCCAGCATCCCCTCCTCTCCATGTCCCCAGTACTCCCTCCCCAGTACCCCCAGCATCCCCTCCTCTCCATGTCCCCAGTACCCCCAGTACTCCCAGCATCCCTTCCTCTCCATGTCCCCAGTATCCCCCGGTACCCCCAGCATCCCCTTCTCTCCATGTCCCCAGTACCCCCAGTACTCCCAGCATCCCCTCCTCTCCATGTCCCCAGTATCCCCCGGTACCCCCAGCATCCCCTCCTCTCTATGTCCCCAGTATCCCCCAGTACCCCCAGCATCCCCTCCTCTCCATGTCCCCAGTATCCCCCGGTACCCCCAGCATCCCCTGCTCTCCGTGTCCCCAGTATCCCCCGGTACCCCCAGCATCTGCTCCTCTCCATGTCCCCAGTACCCCCACCACCTGGGGATGTCCCATCCCCTCCATGCCCCCTGCCCCGTGGGGTGTGTTGTCCCCCCCCCCCCCGCCTCCCCATGTCCCCCCACCCATCCGTGTGTTCCCCCCACCCCACCTTTCCTCGCAGACACCCATCAAGTGGATGGCACTGGAGAGCATCCACTTCGGCAAGTACACGCACCAGAGCGACGTCTGGAGCTACGGTGAGCGCCGGCCCCCTGGGACCCCCGGGACCCCCCCCCTCCCCCCCCCCCCCCCTCCACCGGCCTTGCAGGGCTCACGGGGACTGTCCCCACAGGGGTGACGCTCTGGGAGATGATGACGTTCGGGGCTGAGCCCTACGCCGGGATCCGGCTGGCCGAGGTGCCCGACCTGCTGGAGAAGGGCGAGCGGCTCTCGCAGCCCCAGATCTGCACCATCGACGTCTACATGGTGATGGTGAAGTGTGAGTGCGGGGACAGCGCCGCGGCACGCCCCATCCCGCTCCTGTCCCCAGCCATGTCCCCATCCCTGGGGCAGGGTCCTGCTTCTGTCCCCAGCCCTGTCCCCAACCCTGGGTCCTGTCCCAGTCCTTGTCCCCATCCCCCTAGCACTGTCCCGGTAGTGTCCCCATCCCTGGGGCAGAGTCCCGGTCCTGTCCCCATTCCCAGGCAGGGTCCTGTTTGTGTCCCCATCCCCGGGCAGGGTTCTGTTTCTGTCCCTAGTACTGTCCCCATCCCTGGGGCAGGGTCCTGGTCCTGTCCCAATCCTTGTCCCCATCCCCCTAGCACTGTCCCGGTAGTGTCCCCATCTTTGGGGCAGGGTCCCGGTCCTGTCCCCGTTCCCAGGCAGGGTCCTGTCTGTGTTCCTATCCCCAGGGCAGGGTTCTGCTTCTGTCCCCATCCCTGTCCCGAGCCCTGGGCAGGGTCCTGGTCCCAGTCATGTCCCCATCCTTGGGGCAGGGTCATGGTCCTGTCCCAATCTTTGTCCCCATCCCCCTAGCACTGTCCCAGTAGTGTCCCCATCCCCGGGGCAGGGTCCTGGTCCCAGTCATGTCCCCATCCCTGGGGCGGGGTCCTGGTCCCAGTCATGTCCCCATCACTGGGGTGGGGTCCCGGCCGTGTCCCCATCCCTGTGCAGGGTCCTGCTTCTGTCCCCATCCCCATCCCCCTCCCTGGGGCAGGGTCCTGGCTGTGTCCCTCTCCCTGGGGCAGGGTCCCAGCTCTCATCCCCTGCCACCCCCCCCAGGCTGGATGATCGATGAGAACATCCGTCCCACCTTCAAGGAGCTGGCGAACGAGTTCACCCGCATGGCCCGCGACCCCCCGCGATACCTGGTGATCAAGGTGAGCCCCCACCCCCCACCCCCCAGCCCACCCTCCTCCCTCCGGCCACCCCGCAGCCCCTGACGTGGTGTCCCCACAGCAGGAGAGTGGGACCACGCCGTCTGCCGAGCCCCCCACCCTCAGCGACAAGGAGCTGGATGACATGGAGACACTGGAGCTGGAGGAGGAGGAGGAGCTGGACGCCTCCTTCGGCCTCACCACTGGGCTCTACCCTCAGCAGCCGCGGGGCAGCTGTGCCCGGGTGAGACCCCTCTGTCCCCCCTGCCCTGGGTCTGGGGGCTCTGGGGCTGTGTCTTGAGCATGGCATGGGGTGGGTGGGGGGGCACAGGTGTCCTGGGAGGTGGCACGGAGCAGGGTGGGGGGCACGGGGTCCTGGAATGTGGCACGGGGCAGGGTGGGGCCATAGGAGTCCTGAGACAGGGCATAGGGCAGGGTGGGGGGCACGGGGTCCTGGGATGTGGCATGGGGCAGAGTGGGACCGTAGGGGTCCTGAGACAGGGCATGGGGTAGGGCAGGGGGCACAGGGGTCCTGAGACAGGGCATGAGGAGGGGGGTGGGCACGGGGGTCCTGGGACAGGGCACAGGGCAGGGTGGGGGGCACGGGGGTCCTGGGACATGGCACGGGGCAGGGTGGGGGGCACGGGGGTCCTGGGACATGGCATGGAGCAGGGAGGGGGGCATGGGGGTCCTGAGACGTGGCATGGGACAGGGAGGGGGGCATGGGGGTCCTGGTGTGGGGGGCACAGGGGTCCTGGGACATGGCATGGGGCAGGGAAGGGGGCACAGGGGTCCTGGTGTGGGGGGCACAGGGGTCCTGAGACAGGGCATGAGGAGGGGGGTGGGCACGGGGGTCCTGGGACAGGGCACAGGGCAGTGTGGGGGGCACGGGGGTCCTGGGACATGGCACGGGGCAGGGAGGGGGGCACGGGGGTCCTGGGATGTAGCACAAGATCTCCCAACCCTCCCATGGGGGGTGGGATGTGGGGCCAACCCCCACGACCCCCCTGCTCCCCAGTGCCACATCATCCCCTCCAAGCCCTGCCGGGACCCACACCCCATTCCCACAGCGGAGGGGGGGGTGTCACAGCTCCTGCATCCCCCCCTCAGTGTCACACCCCCCCCCCCCCACCCCCCCCAGAGCCCCAGCCTGCTCAGCCCCCCCGCTGGCTACATCCCCATGAACCAGCCCGGCCTCGGCACTGGCCGCCAGGTAGGGGAGGGGGCGGGGGGGCGAGGGGGTGGGGGCTTTGGGGGGGCAAAGGGGTGACCGTGGGATGCTGGGGCAGTGGGAGGTGAAGCGGTGGCTGTGGCTGGGGGGGGGGGCAAAGGGGTGACTGTGGGCTGCCGGGGTGGTGGGAGGTGGAGCGGTGGCCATGAGGGGGGGCTGGGGTCCGCAGGGGTGCCCCTTCCTCGGGGCTGGGGTCCGCAGGGGTGCCCCCCCTCAGCCGTGTGTCCCCCAGGGTGGGGGGTACCGGCCGCCGCGGCGCAGCCGTCAGGAGTCCCTGGGACGGACGGTGTCGGAGTCGTCGGAGGGCCGGGGTACGGCCTCGGAGCTGGACCTGGCTGAGGGGGGGTCTCTGGCTGGGAGCCTCTGCCGCAGCCTGCGCTCGCGGGGGGACAGCGCCTACCTGTCCCAGCGGGAGAGCTTCCCCCCCCCGCCCCCCAGCTCCGAGGGCTCCGAGGAGGATGCCAACGGCTACGTCACCCCCAACTGCGCCGGACGGGGTGAGGGGCACGGCCTTGGGGAGGGGGTCCCATCCAGACAGGTCCTTAGGGGGTGGGGGTCCCATCGATGCAGAATAGGGGCGTCCCGTGCTGTGGGATTGGGTCTGGGGGCTCCCCCCACCATCAGGGAGCCCGTCCTCAAGGGGTGGTAGGTCCTGTGTCTCCAGTATCCCTCAGTACCCCCAGCATCCCCTCCCCTCCGTGTCCCCAGTACCCCTCCCGGTACCCCCAGTCCCCTCCTCTCTGTGTCCTGAAAACCCCCAGCATCCCCTCTCCATGCTCCCAGTATCCCCCAGTACCTCCAGCATCCCCTCCTCTCCGTGTCCTGAAAAGCCCCAGCATCCCCTCTCCATGCCCGCAGTATCCTCCAGTACCTCCAGCATCCCCTCCTCTCCGTGTCCTGAATGCCCCCAGCATCCCCTCTCCATGCCCCCAGTATCCCCCAGTACCCCCAGTCCCCTCCTCTCTGTGTCCTGAATGCCCCCAGCATCCCCTCTCCATGCCCCCAGTATCCCCCAGTACCTCCAGTCCCCTCCTCTCCGTGTCCTGAAAACCCCCAGCATCCCCTCTCCATGCCCCCAGTATCCCCCAGTACCTCCAGCATCCCCTCCTCTCCGTGTCCTGAATACCCCCAGCATCCCCTCTCCATGCAGGGTTTGGGGTTAAAGGGGGGGGGGGGGCTCATCCTCGTAGTGCTGGGGGGCTCCTGTGTCCGTGGGGTGGGGGCAGCCCGGCCCCGGGGGCTGGAGGGGACCCCTCCCCAGTATTAGGGGCCAGGGGACCTATGGACCCATTTGTGCAGGGTTGGGGTTCAGGCTGGGGGAGGGGATCATTTTTTAGGGGATGAGGGTTGTGGGGTGGGATGAACCCACCCGTGACCCAAATGAGACCCCCCCTCCCCCCCCCCCCCAAGTCAGGACAGACCCTGGGGGCAGGGAGAGGGAGGCCAGGGGGGGGTCCAGCTGGTGTCTCACCCCCTCCCCACAGAGCCAGACCCTGCCGGGGGCTCGGTGCTGGAGCCAGAGGAGGAGTACGAGTACATGAACCGCCGGCCGGGGGGTCCCCCGGGAGCCCCCCCACCCCGGCCGGCCTCGCTGGAGGAGCTGGGCTACGAGTACATGGAGGTGGGCTCAGAGCCGGGACCCCCCCCGGGCGCCCCCCCGGCTCGGGGGCAGGAGGAGGAGGACTACGAGTACATGAACAAGCAGCCGCGGCTGAGCCGCTCGCTGGGCAGCGTGGTGGGGGGGCCGGGACCCCGACAGGAGGGTGGCCCCCCCCGGCACGATGGCTACACTGACATGCGCCCGGGGGAGGCCCCCCCGGCCCCCGAGGAGGAACAGGGCTACGAGGAGATGGAGGCGGTGCTGGCCCCCCGCTGCCCCGGCTGCCGTAGCCCCCCCGGACCCCCCACCCCCTGCATGAAGCCCCTGCGGAGCCTGGAGGCTTCAGACTGCGCGTTCGACAACCCCGACTACTGGCACAGCCGCCTCTTCGCCAAGGCGGACGCCCAGCGGACGTAGGGGACCCCCCCGGACCCCCCATCCCGCTGCCTTCCCGGCCCCCCCCCCGGGGCTGTTTACACTGGATATGAAGGATCCTCGCCCCCCGCCCCCCCCCCCCCCCCCAGGGGTATGAGCCGCAGCGTGGGCAGGGGGCCTGGGGGGCTGCAGCCCCTTGGGGTGCACCCGCTCTCTGCCAGCCTTTCCTGGGGTGTGGGGGCGGTGAGGCTGATCCTCAGCTGGGGAGGGGGCAGGGGGGCTCCGGGCCCCTGGGTCCCCCTCCTGCTGTGCTCAGTGGGTGCCCCCCAGCCGCTCCCCCTGGCTGCAGGTGCTCCCCCCTCCCCGTCTGGGGCTGGGGGTCCCCGTCTGGTGCTGCCTGGGGGTGCAGGCAGATGAGGCCAGGCGGGAGTTCTGGGTACGAAGGACCCCAGACTCATTTTCAGGTTTCCCCGTTCCCTGCTGGAGCCCGAGTGAAGGTTTGGGGGTGCCCCCCCCCTCCCCAGGCACTTCAGGACGTGTCCCCTGGGCGGGGGGTGGCGGTGCCCGTTATGACTTGGGGGCCCCGAGCCACAGTGAGGGGGGGGGGTCTGCGCAGCTTCCCCCTGCCCAGCCCTACGGTGAGACCCTGGAGAATCCCCTTTCCATGATGTTATCCCTGGGTTTGCATGGGACGGGGGGGGGGCCCATCGGGGACCCCCCCCTGGCTCGGGGTATCGCCCCAGTGCCCCCGGGTGCAGCGGGGTGCATGGGGCAGGTTTGTAAATGCTGAATAAAGACAAAGAGAATTTGATCAGAATTGGTGCTGCTGCATGGGGAGGGGGGCTGACAGAGGGCGGGGGTGCTGGGGGGGGGCAGTGGGGTAGGGGGTGGCTGGGCGGGGGGGCTGTGCCTGGGGGCGGGGGCTGTGGCGGGGCGGGGGGGGCCGTGGGGCTGTGATGGGGCTGGGGACACCGACGGCGCCGCAGCTGCCCCCCCCTCCCCAGGCCCCGGTAGCGCCGCGGGGCCACCGCCCCCCCCCCCGCCATGATGTGCCACTTTCCTGTAGCCTTCGTCGGACTACATCTCCCAGCACCCCCTGCCGCAGCTTCCGGCCGCGCGGCAGTCTCTCGCGAGAGCGCGCCGCAGTGCACGCTGGGAGCTGTAGTCCGTGGGGGGCGCAGCAGGCCGGGCTGTGCTGGCAGTTCCGCAGGGGCTGCCGGGAGTTGTAGTCCGGGGGGGCGGGGACTCGCCTTCCCAGCGTGCCTCGCGCGGAGCCCGCGCTCCTGCCCTGCTCGCGCTCTCTCGCTCGCGCTCCCCGGGGTCTCCTCAGCGCGGCGGCGGCGGCGGCGGCGGCGGCGGCGGGGGGGGGGGCGCGCGCGCGGAGGCGGCGGCGGGTGGCCGGGCGTAGGCGGCACCGACCATGTCGGGCGAGGAGGAGGCAGCCGAGCTCACCATCGCCGAGGACCTGGTGGTGACCAAGTACAAGATGGGGGGGGGACATCGCCAACCGTGAGTGCGGGCCGCGGCCGGGCGTGGGCGGGGGGGGGCGGGGGCGGTAAGCGGGCGGCGGGGCTGGGGGGTGAGGGGTGCCCGGTGAGGTGGGGAAGGGCAGTGGGGAGCGGTGGGCCTGGGGTGGGTGGCGAGGCCTGCCCCCCCTCCCCCCCCGCCCCGCGCCGCTGCTCTGTCCCCCAGGGCCCGTCCGCAGGCGGGGGGGCGGCCTGGGGGGGCTCCCGGGGCGGCAGGGGCTGCTCGGGTCCCCCAGGCCCCGGGCCCGTACGGCGGCCGCTGCCGGCACGTGGCCTCCGCGCCCCACGTGCACCGGCGGCGCGGAGGGGGGGAAACACGACACACGGCGACGCGGGGCCGGCCGCCCCCCCCCCCCCGCCCCGGCCGCATTCCCTCCCGCGGGGGGGGCCCGGCGCCGCTGTCCCCCCTGCCCCCCGGCCCCGCTGCTGCCCCAGTCCGCTCTTTTGTTCGGGGCTTTAACCCCCCCGGGGCAGCGCAGGCCCGGGGGTCGCCCCACGCTGTGGGTGGTGGGGACAGCGGTGGGGCGAGCCTCCGGTACTGGGGAGCAGCGGGCTCAGCCCTGGCAGCAACCCCCTTCCGCGGGGACCCCGGGCCTGCCGAGGGAAGGCTTCCCCGGGGGCGGGGGCCCTGCCTTGTTGACCCCTAAAGCTTTACACCCCCCCCCCCCCCCCCCCCCCCGTGTCATTTTCTTTGGCTGTAATTTTTTTTTTAAACGTTTATTTTTGCTGTCTCATTAATGGTGCTTCGCTGCCCCTCGAGAAGGGTGACAGCTGCTCCAGGAGCTGACTGGACCGGTCCGATGAGGTGTACCCGGCGTCCCCAGCAGCCTCGTGTCCCACACTAATTGTTGCTGACTTCTACGCTTCTTTTTTTAAGTCATCGCTCCAGCTGGTGACTTGGGATGCAGCTCAGGAGAGATGCGAGGCTGAGAGCCGCCGCGCTGTGGGTTCCCCTTTGGGAAGGGAGGGCACCGCTTTCCTTCTCCCGTCTGCTGGGCAAACTGGATTTTATGGTTTGCCCCGAGTTTGGCTGCGTGGAGGGGCCCAAGGGGGGAAGGCAGCTCCGTCGCGGCGTTCCTTCCTCCCTTACGGGCGGTGTGAGCGCGTTTGGGAAAAGCAAACGCAGAACGGTGGCAAAAAAAAGTTCCAAATGCCTTGGGCTCTTCTCAGAGCGAGGTGCCTTTAATGATACAGAGGGCTTTTAATTCCCTAAATGAAGCACGTTGGAAGGACGCCGGACCATTAGTAGGTGTTCCTTGCTCAGTGCTCTCACGCTGTTTGCTTCTTCGTTTCGTTCGAACGCTCTGATGAGCACGGCTCTCCGGTTATCTTTGCACTGTTTAACGTTTCCTCTTCGTGTCCTGCCATCCACCGAACATCTCTTTATCAGACTTTTATCTGGACCGAAAAATATTTCCAATTCGTTGTTATTTGTGGCACATGGAAAGGTGGCTGAAGGGGTTTGAAGTTCAGGTCATCACGCAGGTGAAAAACTTCAGGTTTTTACTCGCTGTCACGGAAGTGAGGAAAACCCACCTGCTCGTAAACATCCCCTTCAGCGCTTCTGAAATATTTATTGCTGTTGTACCTCGAACACATACCATCGGTTACAGAACCCCCCCCGACAGAGGCACTTCGCAAAACAGCCTCTTGTCAAACGATCGCAGAACCAGGAGAAACTGCGAAGGAGACCTTTTACCCCAGGATCTGAAAACATTTCAGGGTAGGGAGGCTTTGTGACTCCCTGGAAAGTGTCCCAGCTGGAGAGAGGAGGAAGAAGGGGAAACGGTAGCTCAGGGGTCCACTGGTGACAGCCGGAGCACCTTGGCCTGTGGACTGGTGGGGAAGCCGCTGAGATGTGGCTCCTCCAGCCACCCCTGGGCCCCTGTATCGCCATCGAGATGCGTTTGTGCGTGTCACTCTGCAGGGTTTCAATCAAAGCCACTGCTTCTACACCCCTTTCCCCTCTTATCCTATTAAAGTACAAGGCGTGTTGTCATCTGTGGCAGAACCAAAACGCCGCTGGGACTTGTGGGTTGCTAGAATATGCCCCAAAGTGGGTGCAGGCAGCAAAACTTCCTCTGACCTGCAGTGCAGAGCCAGGCGTGTGGAGTTCCTTGTGTCAGGCAGCGCGCTGGCAGCTGCTGGCACTGCCAGGCCGGAGCAGGAGCCACGTGGGTTACCTTTAAAACACGTTTCTGCAGAGTAAGGGACTAATAATGTAACTGGCTCCGCAGCGCCGGTCCTGCGCCGCCGCCGACTCTTGTACCCGGCAAAGTTGTTTGGCTGCTCTGTACCTCTGGTCCGGCACGTCCACAGCACAGGCCCCTGCTCCTTTGATGTGCTGCGCATCCTGTCTCCCAAGTAATTTCCAAACCTGTTTCTGTAGCTCTGACTTCTCCAGAAAGAATGTGGGAGAGCAGTGTTTCTGCTCGGCTGCTTTGTTTGACAGACCTCGGTCTGTGCAGGCAGGTGTCTGAAGTTGCAGTGCTTCCCCTGCGCCAACCCCGACGTACGTTCACTCGCGTGCTCTGTGAAAACGTTCTCAAAAGTAAAATAAAGATGAAAGTGGGATTTCTGCCTGTTCTTGGTCCTTTTGGTGAAAAGCTTGAGTCCAGAGTCCTGTTCTCTCTTAGAAAACAAACAGCTTTTTCCACCACGGTGCTGTGCACTGAGCCTTGGTGTTGGATGTAAGGCTGTTTATCGTTAACATGCTTCAGCAGCTTCGTGTCTGTGTTTGCATTAAGGGGTCCTGCGTGCGGTGGTTGAAGCAGCCAATTCCGGAGCGTCGGTTCTCTGCCTGTGCGAGAAGGGAGATGCCATGATCATGGAAGAGACTGGCAAGATTTTCAAGAAGGAAAAAGAAATGAAAAAAGGTGAGGCTTGCTCCAAAGGTATTTTCAGCGCTGTTGTGTTTCTTGGTCCCATTGGGTGGCTGGTGCGACCGGGCAAGAGCACAGAAAGCACCACTCTGATAATCGGTGTAAGAAATGGTTTGTCCTGCCCAGGAAGCTAATTTGAACCCAAATCCTCCTGCCTGCCTGGCTGATAAGCATCACTGGTGAGCCTCAGCTTCCCATTCCGATGTACCCCATCATCCCCCCTGAAACCAGGGTTACTTTGGAGAGCAGCAGCCTCCCCGTGGGAAGGCCTGCGGTGCGGTTATCGCTGCTCTCTAGTTGCCGAGGAAATTGTGTGACAGGCGAGCACGTCAGCGAGCGCTCCCCGATCTCTGTTCTGGAGACTTGAGGTCCCTTTTGCGGGTGGCTCACTGCCTTGGGCGGATTTCTTTGATGGTCACCTGGGCCAAAGGAGAGCCCACAGGAGCAGACTGTGCACAGCGTTCCTCGTAGCCTCTTGGCTACAGGTTTCTGTGATGGGACCTTTTACAGCACTTCAAAACCTGACACGCTGAGTGATGGTCCACACTGGTGGGGCTGCCATCTGCGCCAGGCGTGAGGCTGCAAGATTTCATGGAATATTTGTTTATTTTTTTCCCTCCTTTTATAGGTATTGCCTTCCCGACGAGTATATCAGTAAATAACTGTGTCTGTCACTTCTCCCCCCTGAAGAGTGACCAAGACTACATCCTCAAAGACGGAGACTTGGTCAAAATGTAAGTGGTTTGGTTGGAATTCTTGTGAGATCGCTGTTGGCGCCTGGGCTTTGCTTTCTAATCCTACTTGGTGTGTACTTCCTCGGCATGGCTAATTAAAGAATCTAATAGCAACCCAGGTGAAGTGCTTGAAATGTGCTTGAGTCTTCCGATGCTTCTAGAAGTCACACGAATTTCCTGAGCCGTGACGCTCCACCTGTAATTAACTTCCTTTGTGTTGCAGTGACTTGGGAGTCCATGTTGATGGCTTCATAGCGAATGTAGCACACAGTTTTGTCATAGACGCCTCAAAGGTAGGTTTTTAATGAAGTGGTGTCTCTTGCTGCTGCTGCTTTACCTGCAGCCTAAAAGAGAGGTTAAAAAGCTGATGATGGGGTGCCTCAGGTTCCAAAGGCCGCAGCAGCCTGTTTCGCTGACACGCCGCAGGTCTGGTGTCACAGCAGCGACGGCGTGAAAACTGTCCCTTTCCTTAAAAATTATTCAGTCCTCTGGAAAACGAGGGCTGACGCGCTGTTTCAACACGTACGATTTTGCAAGGTTACAAATAATCTGAGATGAACCCCGTAGGAGCAGCGCTGCAGTGAGTTATTTGCATGTAGAATGTCTGGGGCTGTGGGGCGGACTGGGCAGACTGGTTTTGCTGCCCCCTCTACTGGCCGAGGCACAGGGAGAGCCGAGCGCCACGCTGCTGGGAGTCACTACCTTCGCAAACGGAGCTCGGGGGGGTTTTTGGACCCCAAAACTAGTCCCTGCTGCCCATTTCTCCTGCCTGAATGCACCAGCGTGGGCTTCCCTCGCAGGGGGCCAGTGCCAGCACCTGGCCCCGGCACGTGTTGGCGAGGACACTGCCGTGGCACCTGTGGCTTGGTTGGGCATTTTGGAAGTGACACCCAAGCTACGTTCACGTGGTGGGAATTACTGTTGCGTCCGTACAGTTGTCCTGGAAGCTCAGAACAAATTTTTTAGCTGTAGTCTCGGGAGGAGGCTGGCGGTGTGGTTTTGGGAATGGTTTTTCTCCGGTGGCTGTGTCTGAACAACTTGATGGGGAGAAAATTTTTTAAAAAATAATATTATTTTGAAGTGTATTGAAATCTTTCCAGTCTGTATTTCTGGCTATGCAAGAATCTTGTTCTGTTTTCAGTCTTTGACAGTGATGTGCTTGTACTAGGATGTCTGTGTTGAAATTTGTGAGAGAGGTGGTTTAATTGTGGCTGATGCTCATCTGCTCTTTTAATGAAGGAGAGACTAATGATGGAGCTGTGAAACCAGAAGCCCTGCCGCCTTTGAGCTAATTTCCCTTTTCACTTGGGGGGAGTGTGTCCCGTTAGACGGAGAATCTCCATCTCGAGACTCTCAGAACGGTGTTGTGGCTAATAAGAGGGCAGGGAACGTACCTTAAAAAGCCTTTTTTTTTTCTGTTCTTCCAGGAAAACCCTGTGTCAGGCCGTAAAGCTGATGTCATCAAGGCGGCTCATCTCTGTGCCGAAGCTGCTCTGCGCTTGGTAAAGCCTGGAAACCAGGTGAGTGACTGATACGGGGGAAAGTATATTGGGGTAGGGGAGAAGAAGTTCAAGTATGGACGCTGCCTGTGCCACGCTTCGTGCGTAGAGATAAGAGTGTGACCTTGCCTGGGAGGAATTGCCCAGCGCAGAGGGGAATCTGGAGGCAGCAGCTGAACGGTGCTCCCTTAAATCTCCCACTTGCACCCCTCCCTCGCTGGGTGCTGGGCATCTCGGCACTCGTGGGCGATCTCCTTTGTCGCTGCGTTACTATTCCAGACGTACTTGCGTCGCTCTCAGTTCCCAGCGTGATGCCCTAAAAAGATCCTTGTGAGAAGGTGCTGGGCGCAGTGCGGGAGGCTGAGCTGACCTCGTGTTACGTGCTGGTTTTGTTGATACAGGATTAAAAATGGATGCCTGATACTCTTTTCTCCTTTTTATGAAAGTGTTAGAGCACCAGTCAGAAAACCTGCTGGTTTTATCACAAAACACTGCCAAGTTAAAAAAACCCTGTCATGCTTGTGGCTTGAATTTTATATCCTTAATGTGTTTTCCTGTGTCCTTCATGCAGAACACACAAGTGACAGACGCGTGGAACAAAATAGCCCACTCGTTTCACTGCACGCCGATTGAAGGTAAGGACAGGGGAGCTGCCGACTGGAGGCAGCGATGTTGTAGCTGCACCCTAAATCCTGAGCTGCCCTGTTCAAATTCTGGGAAACATTTAACGACAACAAGTCCTAGGCACACCATCTTTATATGCAGCAGCCTTTGCTAAAAAAAAAACAAAACAAACCAAAAAAAAAACCCCACAAAAAAAACCCAAACCCCTTCAAAACTTAAAAATTCTTTCTTCCATTTATTTATTATTTTTTTTTAAATTTTGAAAGAAGTGTTAATCTAGGAATGATATGAGCTTCCAGGGCTGGTAGGTAGTGGCTCGTGGGCTTCCTGCCAACCTTGGGCAAATTGCGTGGCCTTTTGCCTTCGCACTTGACCACTCGTGGTCAAAACCCCTTTAGTAAATACATAACAGAGCTTGTTTGTAAGGCGGGAGCTGCTGCAAAAGCAGCCCATACATGTGCAGGGTACGTAATTTCCTTCCAGCTCTAAACTGATTCACGTTCTCTTCGCAGCGTTGATAACGGGCGAGTGGGAAGGCGCTGGGATAGCGTCTGGTAGAAATGAGACCACTGGTTTCTTGTCGGAAAGATGGCAAGAGAGCTTGGCCTGACATTTGGCACATGGCAGATGCTTTTCTGCTGGGGGGTGACATCACTGTCAAATGGTTCCTTCAGCCGCAATTAAATCGGTCTGTTCTTAGTTAAATTTCCTGAAATACTTTAAAGCTGGCTCGTTCTCTTTGCTTGCCTTAGCCCAGGCTCGGAACTTCGGGTCCCTGTTCCTTGTGTGGGATGGCTTTGTGGGTCTCCTCAGTGCTTTGCTCCTTTCTCTGTGAAAAAACATGGCATCAGCTGCAGTGAGGAGGCGGCCGCTCACACTGTCAAGGGAGTTTAAGCAGCCACTGTTTTGGAAACAGTCAAGTGCCGTAATTATCTAGGCACTGGCAGCAGCATAAGGCCCCAGTTGATGAAAACAAACGGAGCTGTTGGCGGCTGGGGTTGTGCTTTCCCTTCCCGCCAGCGGCAGCCGTCCTTCCTGAATGGGGACGTGCGACCGTCCCTGCTGGCTGCTGGCGTGGGGAGCAGAACAGGAATGGCCCCGAGTGCCTCTTCCCAGGCTTCCATGTGAAGGTTCACTGTAGGACAGGGGAGGAAGAAGTAAAGCAAACCCCTCAAACAGCCTTTTGAGCGCTGGCCGGCTGAGGAGCTGGGGAAGAGACTGAAAGTTTCCATTAATTTGACATTTGGCATCTTTAAAAATGCCTGGGGGTGCGTCGCACGTGGCTGTGTGTTCACCTCCGGTCCGTGGCAGCCCGCTGGCGGAGCGCGTATGCCTTACGGAGAAGTGGTCGCTCTTGCGAGGCCTTGGCAGCTGGCTGGGGAGCATCCCTCATCCATGCTGATGCCCCCCGAGGGTCTGCAGCAGAGGGAAGCTGAGGAAGTGCTAATGCTGAAGACAGTTTGCCTTCGCGCTCGCTCTAGCCGAGCCCTGGGCCCTGGGGTGGTAATAACGCAAGTCACTGCGTCGTTTGCAGCTCAGAGGTGTTAATGGATTCTCTTATCGCGGCAGGGATGCTGTCACACCAGCTGAAACAGCATGTGATCGATGGAGAGAAAACAATCATCCAGAACCCTACAGACCAGCAAAAGTGAGCATCACCTCCGGGGTTGCTGCTTCCAGCAGCGTTTGGGAGGGGGGGTGACTAGGTCCAGAATGCTGCCCCCGTTTCCTGCTGCAATATCAAGCTGGGGGGCTGTAGCAGGTAGGTTGAATTTCACTGGGGTACAGACCGCTCCCCGTGTGGCCTCTTTTCTTGAAGTCGGCCCCAGTATGGCCAATTCGTAGCTCGGGAACCCGTGAAGTGTGGCTCTCTTTGGGGGTTGTTCCAAGAAAGAAAAGCTGGAAGTCACTGACGTGAGGCTCCTCGCTGGCACCTGCAAGCGCTCTTGGTTTCTGTCCAGTTTCTCAAAGGAGTCTGCTGGAGGCTGCCAGCAGAACAACCAACTGTTGCTTGTAGCGGTGGATGCTCATTCACCAGGAGTTGTGCCAAGACCTACTGGTCGCCTTGCAGAAGCTGCCAGGAGCCCACTGGATGGTGATGGCTGTCGGTACCATCTCAGGATGGGTTTAACTAATGAGTTGGACGTGTCATTCCCTTTCATTCCCTGTCCCAGCAGCTCCTCTCCCTCGGAGACCCTCGGGATTGGGTCTCCCTGGCTTTAAATCCAGCATTTGGACTGTGAAATCCTCAGGCGTGGTGATGTGCCAGGTGTAGTGGGGCTCTTGGCTTGCCCAGGACCTGGCCACAAGTCCAAAGAGCTGGTGCTGAATGTCTTAAGGGCCCTCCCACCCTTCACTGGGGATGGAGCTACTTGTCATGGGCAGGAGGAGCTCTGGCTTGTCATCCTCCTTCTCTGCCAGCCTGTCGCTGGTCAGCTCGGCTGCCTGGCATCTTCAGTTTCTGTGTCTTCTGTGCCAGTTTTGCTCTTCTGGTTGGGGGCCTGGTTGCTGTAGCGCCGTAGCTCCACTTGGTGCTTTAGACCTTCTCTGGCTGAGCCCAGCGTGGGCTTGTTTGAGGCACTCTGGCCCTGTAGGAGGTTTTCTCTATTTACCATTCTTTTGACTCACCAAATTTATTTATTTTTTTCATCCAGGAAGGACCATGAAAAAGCAGAATTTGAGGTCCATGAAGTTTACGCTGTTGATGTTCTCGTCAGCAGTGGAGAGGGAAAGGTGAGTCTGGTGCTTCTTGGCCCTCTGCTCATCCTCTGTGCGTGTGGTCAAAGCGCCCGTGTTTCAGCATTTCCATCATCATCCCACGGTGCTGACAGCCACGTCCTTGTGGGTGCCAGTTCCAGCCAGGAGTTACTTGTTGCCTGGGTATCTCTGGCTCTTTGGGTGGAGCTTTTTCCATCCAAAAAGTTGAGGTGCACCCTTACAATCTCGGCATAGGGACGGTGCTGGTCCGATGTAAACGTCCCAGCGCGTGCAGGCGGTTGGCTGGTCTGGCTGAGGAAGCGCTGCGCTGCTTTCCTGGTCTCTCAGCGCTATTTGCATTTTTAGGCAAAGGATGCTGGACAGAGAACTACAATTTACAAAAGGGATCCCTCCAAACAATATGGCTTGAAGATGAAAACCTCCCGTGCCTTTTTCAGTGAGGTGGAGAGGCGCTTTGATACTATGCCATTTACTCTCAGGTATTTGCTTTTACTCGTGGCCTCCCCGTGTGCTCAGAGCTGGATGCTTTGCGTGAGCTTACAGACTCTGCTGCCAGCAAAACCAACTTGCTTTCACCGTCCTGTCGCAGAGGAGGAGGAGGAGGCTGCCTGTGCTGCTTTACGTTGGGGTTTGCTGTATTTGAGCCTAGGAGTGGGTGTAGGAAGGATGTTACAGGCTTAAGCAGGAATCCCAGGCAGAGCCTGCGGACTTGAGAATCTCCTGTGCCTCGCGTGGCAGGTGGCGAGCTGAGAATTGCGTTTAGAATAAAACAGGGGTGAAAGCAGTGTCAGGGCAGAGCATGCAGAGGCGGGGCAGTTCCCATCAGTTTTTGGATGCAACGTACCCTCAAACTGAGGAAACAAGCGTTCGCTTGACAGGCTCTTTTCATCTTTAAATCCACTCGTTTTTTCCGCTCTCTGGAGGCAGCAGTTCACCCGGCCAGTTGCCTGCTTTTGTCACTGCACCATGACACTGCTGGGGCGAGGGGGACGCCGGGGAATATAAAGTTTCCAGCCTGACCCTGGGGGCAATTCTGCAACCTGTGGGGTGGATTCTGACTTCCAGGAAAGGGCCTGAGCTCAGGTGTGGCTCTTTCTCCTCCGCAGGGCATTTGAGGATGAGAAGAAGGCCAGGATGGGGGTGGTGGAATGCGCCAAACACGAGCTGCTCCAGCCTTTCAATGTCCTCTACGAAAAGGAAGGTGAGCGCAGGCAGTGGGAGGACTGGGAGCCGGGCATGGAGGGGCTCGGTGGACAACTGTTGCTTCCGGAGCCTGGCAATGCCGGTGCTGACTCTGTCACTGTGCAAATACCAGAGATGGACTTCAAGGGCCCTGGGATTTATCCTCCAGGAAACTCGCTACCCGTTGGCTTCTGGATCTTGTATTGGAATTCTTCCAGGGATGAGATGAAAGTTGTTGGGTTTATTTATTTTTTTTTGCGGAGTAATTTCCTGGGCAGGAGGAGAGATTGATGGTTGAGGCTCTCTGGTTTGCTTACAGAGCAGGCGTGGCAGGGTGGTGGCGAAGGAATCGTTTTGCCCTGGGCGGGGTAGGCTTAAGAAATTCCTGTGAGGTGGTTTTTAGCAGCGACAGTGTGGGAATAGCACAGGAATCGAAACAATGCCTGGTCGGAAATACCTGCCCAGCTACCTGGTGGATCGGATCCGTGGGGGCTGCGGTGGCGTGACGCCCGTTTCTGTCTTGCAGGAGAGTTTGTTGCACAGTTCAAATTCACAGTGCTTTTAATGCCCAACGGTCCCATGAGGATAACCAGCGGCCCCTTTGAACCCGAACTCTATAAGTCGGAGTTTGAGGTGCAAGATGGAGAACTGAAGGTTGGTTTAAAAATAAAAATGAAAGAGACGGTAGCATGTGGCGGGGGTCACCCTGGCTCAGCATCCCTCGGGGTGAAGGTGGGAAGGGAAATCTGGAGGAGCGTGCAGGGGAGGGGCGGAGGCGCAAGCTTCAAAATGAAAAAGATTTTGTTTAAGCCCAGGTTGGGCCCCTGTTTCCTGCATCAAGTGCTGGCGCTCGAGGCTTGAGAAGGGTGCCCAGCCCTTTTCGAGGAGGGGCTGAGCAGCCTCAGCAGCTGGCTCCAAGGCCTCATACCTCGGCGGGGCGTGATGCTGTGGCATTCCCCATCTATCACTGTGCCCGTTAGGACTTAGCAGCATTCCTTCGGTGGCTGGCGGTGCTCCTTCCACTCTAAAGGCGTTCCCCTTTATCGCCTGTCAAAGAAAAAAAAAAACAAGAGCCTGCTTTCTAGCTTGTGATGTTTCCTTCCTGTCTCCAGGCCCTTCTACAAAGTTCTGCAAGCCGGAAGACCCAGAAAAAGAAGAAAAAGAAGGTAATTGGGCCACGTTTTGTGGGGTTTAGTGGCATGTTCTCTCGCTAGTCAGCAGCGGCCAAATGTTACCCAGGTCCTGCGTGGTCGCGTTTTGGGCTCGCCTCCCAGCCTGGGATAAAGAATAGCCTGGTGTTCCCCCAGCTTGGGCAGCAGCAGCCTTGTGGGAAGGGGCTGTGTCCCCCCAGGGGGGGTCTGCGTCCTGGTCCCCGAGCCAGCCCTGGTTCTGACCGCTGCCGTGGGTTTGTTTCCGCAGGCCTCCAAGAATGCAGAGAATGCCACCACGGGAGAAACGGCGGAAGAGAATGAGGCTGGCGACTGAGCAGCTCCCGCTCCCTCCATGTAGCACCCGATTCACACACACTCGCCCCTTTCCCCCCCAAAAAGAAACCCAGAAGCGAAATAATTCTAGCACTGTTTGTCTCTTATGACCAAAAAACCAAACAGTCTGGACTTCCCACCGACTACAACCAGCTCCTATTGACTTTGCCAATGAGGGAGGATTCTCTCAGCCACTTCAGACTACGTTAAAAAAAGAAAGCAGAAAAATAAAATCAGGAGTAAAAGCTAGTCTATATCCACTCTTTCTAACCTTTTATACTACCCAAACTTGTTGAAGAGGTGAACCAAGCCGATCCCACTGAGAGAGGGAGTTTAGAGAGCTGCCTGCTTTCTTCTTCCTCCCTATTTTTTTTAATTTTCTCCCTTTGCAGATTTTCTTGGAGGAAAAAAACCCCAGACCCCACACCAAACTGCTGATTACGCCCCAGAAAAAGTGCCCTGTGTTTAGTGATATGGTACGCGTGGACGGTGTAAGGGGATCTGCCTCGCTGCGCCGTCTCGGCTCCCCCCGGCCACGTAGGCATTCCTCTCAGTTTCCTTGGGGCAGAGGATTTCTCTCTTTTTTTTTTTTCTTTTTGCCTCTAGATTGTACATTCTTAATTGGGAAAACTGTCAAATTTTATGTCCCCTGTGAGACTGTAGACTGTTCTGTCTACTCTGTTCTGTCTCTGCCTTGATATAAACACTCTATTTTGTAATACGCTGCTGTGGCGAGCTTGTTTTTAAATTGACTGTCCAACTTGCTGGGAAGCAGATGACATTCCCCACCTGACGGCTCTGCGGAGGGGCAGGAGAGCTGCCCGCCACCTGGCAGCAGTTTTTAATTCCCTGGTGTCCCCGGGGAGTTTGATTCTTCCCTGTGGCTGGTTTCCATGGCCCACGAGTATGTTCCACTCTTTTTCACGTGCGTGCAGCTCTCAGAAGGGTCTCCCGTCCGCATGTGCTCCTGTGGCGACAGGCGAGGGAAGCGCTACTGGAGTTGTCGGACTCAGGCTAGAGACTGGCTGGGGGTATCGTTCTTTTATAGTAAGTCTTTTTTTAAAAAAGAAAAAAGAAAAAAAAAAAGAAAAAAAAAAAAAAGAAAAAAGCCAACTGAGTTCCATGTAGTTGAATGTGAGGTTTTTTTCTTTGCCGATACCTGCTGACCGGCTCTGGTTATTCCCCTCCTGTAGCTGTACTTGGGAAAAACTCTCGCCTTGAAAAACACTCCCGGGCGTCTCCGCAGGCACCGTGCTTCCTCGCCAAGATCTTGGTTTTCCACCCCAAACTCCACACGTGCAAATATTACCAAAGTCAATAAAAGAGAATAAACGATGCGCTATTTTTTTTCTGAATTTTTCCATCTCTTTCTCTCTCTCTCTCTCTGCTCCTGTTCTCCAACTTCCAGCTCTGGCAGGGCTGCGCGGCTGGGGCCGGCACGGGATGGAGGTGCTGGAGTCTGGGCTGTGTGGCTCCGACATCTTAACCGTGACCTTGAGGGGAAAAAAAGGAAAATCCTGGTTCTCCAGGAGGAAGGTTTTAGTGTTTTTTAAAAATCTGGTTCCCCAGGAGGAAGGTTTTAGTGTTTTTAAGCGATATTCAGCCCTGCGTGGAAGAAAGGGAGAGCTGATCTTCCTCGTCGCCCATAGGAATGATTTATAAACCACCGAGGCATGCTGGAGATTGATTTAATTTTATATTTCTATTTAATTTTTGGCTTTCAAGAGAACGAACTACTTCAAGACAAGCAGGAAAAACCCATTTGTCAACGATGACAAGCAGGCACCCAAGAACAATTGTAACTTTTTTTTTTTTTTTTACAATAAACGTGACTAGCGACCTGTCCTGGGCCAAGGCGCGGCTCTGCTCGCTGCGGCGGGGGGTTGCGGCGGGGACGGCCCCTCGCCCCCCAGCCCCCCCAGGCCGCACCGCGGTCCCCGCTGCCCCGGGGCTGCGCAAAATGGCGGCGACAGGGCGAACTCTGCGTCCCGTCATGCACCGGGGCCGCGGACTGCAGCTCCCGGCCTGCTCCGCGCTGAAGGGGGCGGGGCCTCAGCGCTGCCCTATAAATAGGCCCCGGCGGGCGACCAAGGCCTCTCTCGGCCGCTGCTGCCGCCATCTTGCGGGCCCGACGCCGCCATCCGCCGCCATCCACCACCCCCGCCGCCGCCCGCCCGCCGGGAGTGAGCGCGGCGCCTCCGCACCGCCATGAGGGCCAAGGTAAGCGGCGGGGGGGCGGCGCGGGGGCGGCCGATGGTGCCTTAAACACATCCTGACACAGCTCCCATCCTTCCGGGGGTCCAGGTCAATGGTGCCTCAGACACCCACCACCACCCCCTTCATCCCACCCACCCCCGGGGGTCCCCGGGTCGATGGCGCCCTAAACATCCCCGGGGGTCCCCGGCCGATGGCACCTCACCCCCTCCTTGTCCTCCCCGTGGGTCCCGGCCTGGAGAGTCCCCTGGGGCCCTGACCCGGGGGACTCCGTTGCGGCGGGGCTGGGGGATGTCGGTTCACCGGGAATTCCTTGGAGGGGGCACGGGGAGACACGCCGGGTGTGTGGGGCCCAGGGCGGGGGGGCTCGACTATGACCGGGAATGGGGTCTGTGCCACGGGGCGGGCACACGTTGGGCGCTCCGGTACCGGCATTAACGCCGCCCCTCTCTCTTCTCCCGCAGTGGCGCAAGAAGCGAATGCGCAGGTACGTGGGGCTCCCCCGGGGCTCCCCCCGGGACCGGGGGGCGCGGGGGGGCTCCGGCCGCTGCCCTGTCCCGCCGCAGCGGGTCGGCCCCGGGCGCTGAGCGCCGCTCTCTCCCTCAGGCTGAAGCGCAAGAGGAGGAAGATGAGGCAGAGGTCCAAGTAGACCCCGCCGCGGAGCCCAGCGGGGTCGGGGCTCAGAGCCGCCGCCGGGGAGACGCCCCGGTGTCCCGGGAGGGGCTCGGTGCCGCTGGGGGGGCCCGCTGCGCCGGGCCGGTTCAGTGCTCCGTGCCGCGAATAAAGCTGGTGTTGTTGGGACACGGTGTTGGTTCCTCCAGAGGCGGTGGGATAATGGGGGGACTTCCTCCGGTAACGGGGCGCGAACTGGGGTGTGCGTGTGTGTGCTCCTCCGGTAACGGGACGCGAACTGGGGTGGGGATGTGTGTGCTCCTCCGGTAACGGGGTGCGAACTGGGGTGGGGGTGTGTGTGCTCCTCCGGTAACGGGGCGCGAACTGGGGTGGGGGTGTGTGTGCTCCTCCGGTAACGGGGTGCGAACTGGGGTGGGGGTGTGTGTGCTCCTCCGGTAACGGGGTGCGAACTGGGGGGTGTGTATGTGTGTGCTCCTCCGGTAACGGGGTGCGAACTGGGGGGGGGTGTGTGTGTGCTCCTCCGGTAACGGGGTGAGAACTGGGGGGGTGTGTGTGTGCCTCCGCTGACGGGGTGACAGCTGGTGGGGTGGGTGGCCCTCCGGTAACGGGGTGGGCTGGTGAGGTTTCTGCGGTAACGGGGCGGGCTAGCAGGGACCGACGGGAGCCCTGGGGAGGGGGCTGGGTGGGTTCCTCCGGTAATGGGGCGAGGGCAGGGGGGAGGCCTCCGGTACCGGGGCTGGCTGGGCTGGGACCCCACGGCGCGAGGCCGGTACCGGGGAGAAGCGGGGCCGCCGGCGCGGCAGGGGGAGTCAGCGGGTGCGCGCGAAACGGCGGCGCAGAAGCATGACGTTACGGTGACGCCGGAGCCCCGGAAAGAAAAGCGCAGCTCGTTCCGGGTCGACCCGGAAGTACCATAGAGCACTTCCTGCCCGGCGCAGAGCGGCGGCCGGAAGGGGACGCTCATTGTTGGTGCTGGAGGACCCGCGAGGAGGCCGCGAGCGGGTGAGTGCGGGGCCGGCCGGGCCAAGCCGCACCGGGCCGGGCTGGGCCTCACCGGGCCGGGGAAAGGCCCTGCCCCGCCGTCCCCGCGGGGGCCGCCCGCGCCTGAGCCGGGCCCCGGCGCCGGGCCTGCCCCGGGCCTGCGGGCTGGTTGCTATGGAGACCCGGCGGGGAGGCAGGGCCCCCTCCGCCCTCCCGGTGCGACCCGGCGGGGCTGTCACGGGCCGGCAGCCGCTTACGCCGGGGCCCTCCAGCTGTCCCGGGCCGTCCCCAGTGAACGGTACCGGCAGCCCCAGGGAGCGGCCGTGAGGGGCTGTCCGGGCCCCCCCTTCTCCAGCGGCTCGGCGGCCGCGGTGGCGCTGGCACCGGGCAGGGTCGGCGGGGTCCGTGTGGGGCTGGGCCGGTGCCCTGGGACAGGTGCTTCCCCCCGGTCCCGGGGAGCCGCTCCCGGTTCCCTCCCTCACCCCCTTCCCTCCCTCCCGCAGTGCCCGGAGCCCCGCGGCGGCGGTGGCGAAGATGCCCGACCGTGACAGCTACAACAACGGCAACAGCGGCGATGAGGTGGGTGCCAACGCCGACGACATCTGTCGCGATTTCCTGCGCAACGTTTGCAAGCGAGGCAAGCGCTGCCGCTTCCGCCACCCCGACATCAGCGAGGTCACCAACCTGGGCGTGCGCAAGAACGAGTTCATCTTCTGCCACGACTTTCAGAACAAGGAGTGCGTCCGTCTCAACTGCCGCTTCATCCACGGCACCAAGGAGGACGAGGACTGCTACAAGAAGACGGGGGAGCTGCCCCCGCGCCTGCGGCAGAAGGTGGCCGCCGGGCTGGGACTCTCGCCCGCCGACCTGCCCAACAGCAAGGAGGAGGTGCCCATCTGCCGGGACTTCTTGAAGGGCGACTGCCAGCGGGGTGCCAAGTGCAAGTTCCAACACCTGCAGCGGGACTATGAGTATGAGGCGCGGGGCATGGCGGCCCGCGAGCAGGGCATCGTCCCGGCCGGCCGCCGCTACGACCCCTACGACGCCATCTATGACCCCGACCGCTACGATGACCACGACCCCGTGCTGAAGCGGCGGCGGGTGGACGGGCTGCACTTCGAGACCTACGAGTACAGCTTCGCCAGCCCGCGGACGGTGGAGTACCGGCTGCTGGAGGAGGAGAACATCATGCTGCGCAAGCGCGTGGAGGATCTCAAGAAGCAGGTGAACAACTTGCTGGCCACCAACGAGGTGCTACTGGAGCAGAACGCCCAGTTCCGCAACCAGGCCAAGGTGATGACGCTGAGCTCCACCGCCACCGCCACTGAGCAGACTCTGGCTCCCACCGTGGGCACCGTCACCAACTACAACCACAGCATCGCCCAGACGCACACCACGCTCAGCAGCCAGGCCCTCCAGCCCCGGCCTGTATCCCAACAGGATTTGGTAGCTCCCGCCGGCGCCCAGGCGGCTCCCCCTGCCAACGCCGCTCCCCCCATGAACCCCGAAATCACCCCGCTTTCGGCCGCCTTGGCCCAGACCATCGCACAGGGCATGGCCCCCCCTGTCTCCATGGCGCCGGTGGCCGTCTCGGTGGCACCGGTGGCCGTCTCCATGGCACAGCCACTGGGGGGGATCACCATGAGCCAACGCCACCACCCCCCATGGTGACGTACCCCATCGCCTCCCCAGAGCATGAGGATAACGGCCATGCCCCACTGACCCCCCCAAAGTGGGAGGCCATGCTGCCAGTGGGGGGGGGCTGGGGCAACCGGCCGGGACCGCGACCCCCCACATGAAACTGAGCCCCCGGGGGAAACGGGAGGATGAGCAGGACGAAGGGCAGACCCCGCCGCCCCAGCCTGTGGACAGTGGTGGGGGCTCTTGTCTGCTGGGGGGCGGGGGGCTGGCGGTGTGGTGACCCCCCCGCCGGGGCTTCGTGCCTCGGTCCGGCACCTGCCGCACAGAGGGGTGTTGGTGAAGCCTCCCGTGGGGGTTGGGGCTGCACCCCCCAGAGCCCCGTGTGTGGACACGGCCCCCCCCAGTGCCAGGGCTGTGTCCCAGGGGGGGTGGCACCGGGGCCGCGGCTCCCCCGAGCCCTGTAACATTTTCAACTATTAAAAAGACCAAAAAGTCCACGGCGCTCGCTCGCTCTCCCGCCCCCCGGTGCCACCGTGGCTCTCCTGGGGTGAGGGTGGTTGCCCCAGGGCCGGGTGAGTAGCTGGTGGCTGGTGGCCTGTGCCCTGTGGCTGGTCCCCTGGGGCCCGTGAGCTGCTGGTGGCCAGTGCCCCAGGGCTCAGTGAGCAGCCAGTGGCCACTGCCCTGTGGCCGGTGGGCAGTCGGTGGCCAGTGACCTGGGGTGGTGACCAGCTGGTGGCTGGTGCCCCAGGGCCTGGTGAGCAGCCAGTGGCCGGTGCCCTGTGGCCAGTGAACGACTGGTGGCTGGTGCCCCATGGCCAGTACGTGCCCCGTGGCCAGTGAGCGGCTGGTGTCTGTTGAGCGGCCAGTGGCTGGTGAGTAGCTCGTGCCCTGTGGCCAGTGAGTGGCTGGTGCCTGGTGGCCCATGTCTGTTGAGTGGCCAGTGGCTGCCGAGCAGCTCGTGCTCAGTGGCCAGTGAGTGGCCAGTGGCCTGTGTCAGTGAGCAGCTGGTGGCTAGTGCCCCATGGCCAGTAAGTGCCCAGTGGTGGTGCCCAGCCAGTGGCCGGTGCCCCATGACCAGTAAGGGCCCTGTGGCCATGCCCAGCTGGTGGCCGGTGCCCCGTGGCTGGTGACCAGCCAGTGCCCGGTGCCTTGTGGCAGTACCCAGCTGGTGCCCTGTGGCTGGTGCCCCGTGGCCATGCCCGGTGACCCATGGCTGGTGACCAGCTGGTTCCCGGTGCCTTGTGGTGGTGCCCAGCCGGTGCCCGGTGCCCCCTGAGCAGCTGCTGCCCGGTGCCCCGTGGCAGTGCTCAGCCAGTGCCCCATAGCCATGCCCAGCCGGTTCCTGGTGCCCCGTGGCCGTGCCCAGCTGCTGCCCGGTGTCCTGTGGCGGTGCCCAGCCGGTGCCCGGTGCCCAGCCGGTGCCCCGTGGCCATGCCCAGCCGGTTGCCAGTGCCCTGTGGCGGTGCCCAGCTGCTGCCCAGTGCCCTGTGGCGGTGCCCAGCCGGTGCCCCGTGGCTGTGCCCAGCCGGTTGCCGGTGCCCTGTGGCGGTGCCCAGCTGCTGCCCGGTGCCCTGTGGCGGTGCCCAGCCGGTGCCCGGTGCCCAGCCGGTGCCCCGTGGCCGTGCCCATCCGGTTGCCGGTGCCCTGTGGCCATGCCCAGCTGCTGCCCGGTGCCCTGTGGCGGTGCCCAGCCAGTGCCCGGTGCCCAGCCGGTGCCCCGTGGCCGTGCCCAGCCGGTTCCCGGGGCCCCCGAGCAGCCGGTGCCCCGGGGAAGCGCCGGCGGCCCCTCAG
>NC_054073.1:3824839-3836781 GCF_017639655.2 Falco naumanni | reverse complement strand
GGGTCTGCCCCCCATCTGACCCCATCCCCCCTGGATCTGACCCCATCCCCCTGGGGTCTGCCCCCCCATCTGACCCCATTCCCCTTGGATCTGACCCCATCCCCCCTGGGGTCATGACCCCAACCTGACCCCATCCCCCCTGGGGTCTGCCCCCCCCATCTGACCCCATTCCCCCTGGATCTGACCCCATCCCCCCTGGGGTCTGCCCCCCCCCCCCCCCCCCATCTGACCCCATCCGCCCTGGGGTCTCCCCCCTCCTACCCCCTGGAGTCTGTGCCCCCATCTGACCCCAGGCCCCCGGGGTCTCCCCCCCCATCTGACCCCTTCCTCCCCGGGGTCTCCCTCCAGCATTCCCCCTGAGTTCTCCCCCCCCCCATCTGACCCTGTTCCCCCCGGGGTCTCCCCCCGACCTGACCCCAGCCCCCCCCTCATCCCAGACTTTGGACATCAACTGGACGGGGATGACCAACCTGCTGGACATCCCGGGGCTGAGGTGAGCCCCAGCCCAGCTGTGGGGTCCTCCGACCCCCCGACCCTGTGCCCCCCGTGTCCCCCCCCGTGACTGTGCCCCCCCTCCTCGTGACCGTGCCCCCCCCCAGCTCCATGTCGGACACCATGATCATGGATGCCATCGCCTCCTACCTCGTCCTGCCCAACCGCCTCCTGGTCCCGCTGGTGCCCGACCTGCACGAGGCCGCCCAGCTCCGCTGCCCCCTGCCCCGGGTAAGGGTTGCCTGGGGGTCCCGGGGGACTGCCAGACACCCCCCCCCCCCGAGCCTGGCTGACCCCCTCCCCTCCAGGGCGTGGTGCGGGTGCACCTGCGGGGTGCGCGGGACCTGCGGTCCAAGGACCGGTTCATGGGGGGGCTGGTGGAGGGCAAGTCGGACCCCTACGCCGTCCTGCGCGTCGGCACCCAGGTGGTCACCAGCCGCGTCATCGACGACAACCTCAACCCCACCTGGGACGAGGTCTATGAGGTGAGACGCCCCCCCCGCCCCGTGTCCCCCCCAGACCAGCTGGGGGGGTGCGGGGCTGCAGGGATCCCCGAATCCTCCCCCGAGACCAGCTGGGGGTGTGGGGGGCTGCAGGGACCCCTGTGTCCCAACTGGGGGTGTGGGGGGGCTGCAGGGACCCCCGCGTCTTCCCCCAGACCAGCTGGGGGGGTCCAGGCTGCAGGGACCCCCGTGTTTCCCCTGAGACCAGCTGGGCGTGTGGGGGGGCTGCAGGGACATCCGTGTACCCCCCCCCCAGACCAGCTGGGGGGGTGGGGGCTGCAGGGACCCCTGAATCCTCCCCTGAGACCAACTGGGGGGTGTGGGGGCCTGCAGGGACACCCATGTCCCCCCCCAGACCAGCTGGGGGGGGTGGGGGCTGCAAGGACCCCCAGCTTGTCCCCTGAGACCAGCTGGGCATGTGGAGGGCTGCAGGGACCCCCGAATTGTCCCCCGAGACCAGCTGGGTGTGTGTGGGGCTGCAGGGACCCCAATGTCCCCCCTCAGACCAGTTGTGGGGGTGAGGGCTGCAGGGACCCCCGAATCCTCCCCCGAGACCAGCTGGGGATGTGGGGGGCTGCAGGGACCCCTGTGTACCCCGCCAGACCAGCTGGGGGGTGGGGGCTGCAGGGACCCCCATATCCTCCCCCAAGACCAACCGGGGATGTGGGGGGCTGCAGGGACCCCTGTGTGTGTCCCCCCAGACTAGCTGGGGGTGTCCAGGCTGCAGGGACCCCCATGTCCCCTCTGAGACCAGTTGGGCATGTGGGGGGCTGCAGGGACCCCTGTGTCCCCCATCAGACCGGTTGGGGGGGCTTCAGGGACCCCCGTGTGTCCCCCCCCCAGCTTGGCTGCTGTTGTGGGCGATGCAGGGACCCCCGGGTCCCTCCCCCCAGCCTGGCTGCAGTTGTGGGGGACACAGGGACCCCCGTGTGTGTCCCCCCAGCCTGGCTGCGGTTGTGGGGGACGCAGGGACCCCCGTGTGTCCCCCCCCACCCTGACTGTGGTTGTGGGGGACACAGGGACCCCCCCAAGCATCGGCAGCTTGGGGGGGGGGGGGGCACAGCACCCTGACCCAGCCGGGCTGAGCGCAGGGACCCCCCTGCCATCTCCCCAGCCTGGCTGTGCGGGGCGGGGGGACCCCCGTGTGTGTCCCCCCCCCGCTGACCCTGTCCCCCCCAGTTCATTGTGCATGAGGTGCCGGGGCAGGAGCTGGAGGTGGAGCTGTTCGACAAGGACCCCCGATCAGGATGATCTCCTGGGCAGGTGCTGGGAGAAGGGGTCCAGACCCCCGGGATGGTACCTGGGGGTGAGGGGGGGGGGTTCACCGTGCCCCCCCACCCCCCCCAGCTCACCCACCCCCCCAGCTCACAGCTTTTCCCTTCCCCCTCCTCCCCCAGGATGAAGCTGGATTTCGGGGAGGTGCTGAAGGCCCGGGTGCTGGAGGAGGTGGGTGCTGGGGTGGGGGGGCTCGGGGGGGGCTGGGGGGGCTGTGCTGACCCCCCCTGCCCCGCAGTGGTTCCCGCTGCAGGAGGGGGGGGCAGGGCCGGCTCCACCTGCGCCTGGAGTGGCTTTCCCTCATGTCCGACACCTCCAGGCTGGAGCAGGTGAGCGGGGTCATCCATGGGGGGGGGGGCAGGGGGGCAGGGGGGGGTCCTGCCCTCACCCACCACCACCCCCCGGGCCCATCCCCCAGGTCCTGGAGAGGAACCGGGCGATCGCGGCCAAACCCGACCCCCCGTCCGCCGCCATCCTGGTCGTGTACTTGGACCGGGCTGAGGAGCTGCCTGTGAGTTGGGGGGGGGGGGGGGGGGGGGCTGCCAGGTCCCTGGGGGGGGGGTGGGCAGAGCTGGGGGGACCCCCCTGACCCCCGCTTTCTGTGCAGATGAAGAAGCCGGGCAAGGAGCCCAACCCCATGGTGCAGGTCTCGGTGCAGGACGTCACGCGGGAGAGCAAGGTGAGGGGGCGGCGGGGGGTGGGGGGGGGGAGGGGAAGGGTTTGGGGGGGCCAGGCTGGTGGTGGGGGTCTAACCCCGCTCCCCCCAGGTGGTCTGTAACTCCTCTGCCCCCGTCTGGGAAGATGCTTTTCGCTTCTTCCTGCACGACCCCGCGCACCAGGACCTGGACATCCAGGTGAGAGCCGGGGTCACCCCCAAGACACCCCCCCCCAGCATCCCTGTCCCCGCGGCCCCCCCAGATCCTCCAGCCCCCTTCCCTCCCATTTTTTTCTCCCCACTCCCCCCTTCCCCCATGCCCCTAGTTCTCCTGGATCCCTGTGACCCCTGGTTCCCCCAGATCCCCGTGATGCCTCGTGACCCCCAGATCTCTGTGACCCCCGGTTCCCCCCAGTCCGTTGATGCTCTGTTCCACTGGATCCCTGTGCCCCCAGATCCCCATGATGCCCCATGATCCCTGTTGCCCTGGATCCCTGTGATCCCTGTGCCCCTGATTCCCCTGGATCCCCATGACCCCCGTGCTGCTCCAGTTCCCACAGACCCCCATGACCCCCATGTCCCCAGTTTCCACACATCCCCGTGGATCCCCGTGCCCCTGATTCCCATGGATCCCTGTGACTCCCACGTCCCCAGTTCCCATGGATCCCCATGGATCCCTATGACCCCCGTGCCCCTGGTTCCCATGGATCCCTGTGACTCCCATGTCCCCAGTTCCTACAGATCCCCATGGATCCCTGTGCCCCTGGTTCCCATGGATCCCTGTGACCCCCATGACCCCAGTTCCCACAGATCCCCATGATCCCCATGTCCCCAGTTCCTGTGGATCCTTGTGTCCCCCTTGCCCCTGGTTCCCATGGATCCCTATGACCCCTGTGCGCCTCGTTCCTATGGATTCCCTTGATCCCTGTGCCCCTGGTTCCCATGGATCCCTATGACCCCTGTGCCCCTCGTTCCCATGGATTCCCGTGATCCCTGTGCCCCTGGTTCCCATGGATCCCTATGACCCCTGTGCCCCTCGTTCCCATGGATTCCCGTGACCCCTGTGCCCCTGGTTCCCATGGATCCCTGTAACCCCCATGGCCCCAGTTCCCACAGATCCCCATGATCCCCATGTTCCCAGTTCCGGTGGATCCCTGTGTCCCCCTTGCCCCTGGTTCCCATGGATCCCCACAATCCCCATGCCCCTGGTTCCCGCAGACCCCCATGATCTCTGTGCCTCTGGTTCCTGCGGACCCCCGTGCCCCCTGTGCCCCCGTTCCCGCAGCCCCCCCATGATCCACGTGTCCCCGGTTCCCGCAGACCCCCATGACACCATGCCCTTGGCTCCCGCAGACCCCCGTGTCCCCCGTGCCCCCGTTCCCGTAGACCCCCGTGCCCCCAGTTCCTGTGGACCCCCATGACCCCCGTGCCCCCAGTTCCTGCGGATCCCCTAGTTCCCGCGGACTCCAGTGCCCCCCCTTCCCACAGACCCCCCTGCCCCCTGGTTCCCATGGATTCCCGTGCCCCCCCCATGCCCCCCATTGCAGTGGACCCCCATGACCCCCGTGCCCCCAGTTCCCGTGACCCCCTATGACTCCTGTGCCCCCCATTCCCACGACCCCCCATGACCCCCATGCCCCCCATTCCCACGGCCCCTCATGACCCCGTGCCCCCCGTTCCTGCAGACCCCCATGACCCCTGTGCCCCCAGTTCCCACGGACCCCCATGACCCCTGCGGCCCCTCATGACCCCTGTGCCCCCAGTTCCCACGGACCCCCATGACCCCTGTGGCCCCCCATGACCCCTGTGCCCCCAGTTCCCATGGACCCCCATGACCCCTGTGGCCCCCCATGACCCCTGTGCCCCCAGTTCCTGCGGCCCCCCATGACCCCTGTGGCCCCCCATGACCCCTGTGCCCCCAGTTCCCATGGACCCCCATGACCCCTGTGGCCCCCCATGACCCCTGTGCCCCCAGTTCCCACGGACCCCCATGACCCCTGTGCCCTCAGTTCCTGCGGCCCCCCATGACTCCTGTTCCCCCTGTGCCCCTGGTTCCCACGGACCCCCTGTGCCCCCTGGTTCCCATGGCCCCCCATGACCCCCGTGCCCCCAGTTCCCACGGACCCCCATGACCCCCGTGGCCCCCGTGCCCCCCATTCCCATGGCCCCCCATGACCCCGTGCCCCTCATTCCTGCAGACCCCCATGACCCCCGTTCTCCCTGTGCCCCTGGTTTCCGTGGACCCCCCCCCGTGCCCCCTGTTTCCCGTGGCCCCCCATGACCCCCGTGCCCCCCCAGGTGAAGGACGACCCCCGGCAGAGCAGCCTGGGCTCCCTCTCGCTGCCCCTCGCCCGCCTGCTGGACGCCCCCGGGCTGACGCTGGCGCAGCCCTTCCAGCTCCAGCACTCAGGACCCCGCAGCCGCCTCCACATGAAGCTGGTCCTGCGGGTGAGGGGGGGTCAGGGAGTTGGGGGGGGGCTCCTGGCCCTTCCCCCCGCCCCACTGACCCCCAGCCCTGCAGGTGCTTTTCCTCGACGCCCCGGAGAACGGTGTGTCTCCCCCCACCATCTCGGGGCAGCCGGACCCCCTGGACAGCACCAGCAGCACCCAGCGCCCCCCCCACGCCAGCCCCAACCCCCAGTTTGGCACCGAGGTGGGGAGGGGATGGGGGGGCCCGGGGGGGCATCACAGAGGAGGCTGGAGGGCTTGGGGGGGGGGGCAGGATGGTGCTCAGGGGTGGGGGGAGTTGTGGAGGGAATGGGGGGGGGAGCTGGGGGGCTGGGAGGGAGTGATGTGGGATGCGGCTGGGGGGGGGACCCTGGGTGGGCAGAACAGAGTTCAGGGGCTGGGTGGATTCTAGGGGGCAGGCTGGGGGGTCCTGGGGGGCAGGCTGGGGGGGTCCTGGGGGGCAGGCTGGAGCTCAGGGGCTGAAGGGGTCCTGGGGAGCAGCATGGGGGTTTCTGGGGGGCAGAATGGGGTTCGGGGGCTGGGAGGGTCCTGGGGGGAAGGCTTGGGGGTCTTGGGGGGCAGAATGGGGGGTCCTGGGGGGCAGAGTGGGGACAGGCTGGGGGGTCCTGGGGGGAAGAATGAGGGGTCCTGGGGGGCAGAGTGGGGGACAGGCTGGGGGGTCCTGGGGGGAAGAATGAGGGGTCCTGGGGGGCAGAGTGGGGACCGTCTAGGGGGGACCTTGGGGGGAAGAATGGGGGGGTCCTGGGGGGCAGAATGGGTAGAGGCTGGGAGGTCCAGGAGGGAAGAATGGGGGGGTCCTGGGGGGCAGATTGGGGACAGGCTGTGGGGGGTCCTGGGGGGCAGAATGGGGACTGACTAGGGGGGGTCCTGGGGGGAAGAATGGGGGGGTCCTGGGGGGCAGAATGGGGACTGGCTAGGGGGGTCCTGGGGGGAAGAATGGGGGGTCCTGGGGGGCAGAATGGGGACTGGCTAGGGGGGTCCTAGGGGGCAGAATGGGGGGTTCTGGGGGGAAGAATGGGGTCCCTGGGGGGCAGAATGGGGACTGGCTAGGGGGGTCCTGGGGGGAAGAATGGGGGTCCTGGGGGGCAGAATGGGGACTTGGCTAGGGGGGGTCCTGGGGGGGCAGAATGGGGGGTCCTGGGGGGGAAGAATGGGGTTCCTGGGGGGCAGAATGGGGACAGGCTGGGGGGGGTCCCGGGGTGGGAAGGAGTTGGGGGGTCCTGGGGGGGGTCTTGGGCCCGGCCGTGCCCCCCAGCCCCGGTGCCAGTGGCCGCGTGTCCCCGTGTCCCAGCACATGCTGCGCATCCACCTGCTGGAGGCCCAGGACCTCATCGCCAAGGACAACTTCTTCAAGGGGGTGGTGAGGGGCCGCTCCGACCCCTACGCCCGGCTGCGCGTGGCCGGCAGCACCTTCCGCAGCTGCGTGGTCAAGGAGGACCTGAACCCCCGCTGGAACGAGGTCTACGAGGTACCTGCCGGGGTGGGGGTGGGGGTGGTGGGGGTGGGGTGGGGGTCTCATCTCCCCCCTCCCCCCAGGCGTTGGCCCTGGGGATGTGGATGCTGTGGGCTGGGGTCCCATTTGCTCCCATCCAGAGGGGAAACTGAGGCAGGGGGATGGGAGGGGGATGGGGGTATGCGGGGGGGGCTACTGGTGACACCAACCCCACACACCCCCCCCCATCCAGGTGATCGTGGACAACGTCCCAGGGCAGGACGTGGAGTTCGACCTCTTCGACAAGGACATTGACAAGGATGATTTCCTGGGCCGGTGGGTGCTGGGGGGCACGGGGAGGGGAAGGGGGCTGTGGGGTAGCCCCCCCCAGCCCAGCCCTCACCCCCCACCCCCCCCCCCCAGGTGCAAGGTGCCGCTGAGGCGGGTGCTGAGTGGCCGCGTTGTGGATGAGGTAGGAGAGGGACCAAGGGGGGCTGCGGCCGGGGCGGGGGGGGGGCTGCAGTTGGGGGTGGGGGGCTGCAGTGTGCGGGGGGCTGTGCCGGGGGGTCTCACCCACCATCCCTGCCCCGCCAGTGGCTGCCCCTGGAGGATGTGAAGTCGGGGCGGCTGCACGTGCGGCTGGAGAGCCTGGCCCCCCGCCCCAGCGCCGCCCTCCTCGAGCAGGTAACAGCCCCCCAGGAGGGGGGGGGCACAGCTGGCTCCGAGCCTTGGCCCCCCCCCCAGCCCCAGCCCTGTGCGTCCCCATCCCTCTGGATCCCAGTCCCCGTGCTTCCCTGTCCCTGTGCGTCCCCATCCCTCTCCCTCTGCATCCCCATCCCCAGTCCTGTGGATCCCGATCCCGATCCATCCCTCTGCATCCCCATCCCTAGTCCTGTGGATCCCGATCCCGATCCATCCCTCTGCATCCCCATCCCTAGTCCTGTGGATCCCAATCCCGATCCATCCCTCTGCATCCCCATCCCTAGTCCTGTGGATCCCGATCCCGATCCATCCCTCTGCATCCCCATCCCTAGTCCTGTGGATCCCGATCCCGATCCACCCCTCTGCATCCCCATCCCTAGTCCTGTGGATCCCGATCCCGATCCATCCCTCTGCATCCCCATCCCTAGTCCTGTGGATCCCGATCCTGATCCATCCCTCTGCATCCCCATCCCTAGTCCTGTGGATCCCGATCCATCCCTCTGCATCCCCATCCCTAGTCCTATGGATCCGGATCCCGATCCATCCCTCTGCATCCCCATCCCTAGTCCTATGGATCCTGATCCCGATCCGCCCCTCTGCATCCCCATCCCTAGTCCTGTGGATCCCGATCTCGATCCGCCCCTCTGCATCCCCATCCCTAGTCCTGTGGATCCCGATCCGCCCCTCTGCATCCCCATCCCTAGTCCTGTGGATCCCGATCCCAATCCGCCCCTCTGCATCCCCATCCCTAGTCCTGTGGATCCTGATCCCGATCCACCCCTCTGCATCCCATCCCTAGTCCTGTGGATCCCGATCCGCCCCTCTGCATCCCCATCCCTAGTCCTGTGGATCCCGATCCCGATCCGCCCCTCTGCATCCCCATCCCTAGTCCTGTGGATCCCGATCCGCCCCTCTGCATCCCCATCCCTAGTCCTGTGGATCCCGATCCCGATCCGCCCCTCTGCATCCCCATCCCTAGTCCTGTGGATCCCGATCCCGATCCGCCCCTCTGCATCCCCATCCCTAGTCCTGTGGATCCTGATCCCGATCCGCCCCTCTGCATCCCCATCCCTAGTCCTGTGGATCCCGATCCCGATCCATCCCTCTGCATCCCCATCCCTAGTCCTGTGGATCCCGATCCCGATCCATCCCTCTGCATCCCCATCCCTAGTCCTGTGGATCCCGATCCACCCCTCTGCATCCCCATCCCTAGTCCTGTGGATCCTGATCCCGATCCACCCCTCTGCATCCCCATCCCTAGTCCTATGGATCTCGATCCCGATCCATCCCTCTGCATCCCCATCCCTAGTCCTGTGGATCTCGATCCCGATCCATCCCTCTGCATCCCCATCCCTAGTCCTGTGGATCCCGATCCCGATCCATCCCTCTGCATCCCCATCCCTAGTCCTGTGGATCCGGATCCCGATCCGCCCCTCTGCATCCCCATCCCCAGTCCTGTGGATCCCGATCCCGATCCATCCCTCTGCATCCCCATCCCTAGTCCTGTGGATCCCGATCCATCCCTCTGCATCCCCATCCCCAGTCCTGTGGATCCGGATCCCGATCCACCCCTCTGCATCCCCATCCCCAGTCCTGTGGATCCGGATCCCGATCCGCCCCTCTGCATCCCCATCCCTAGTCCTGTGGATCTCGATCCCGATCCATCCCTCTGCATCCCCATCCCTAGTCCTGTGGATCCCGATCCCGATCCATCCCTCTGCATCCCCATCCCTAGTCCTGTGGATCCCGATCCCGATCCATCCCTCTGCATCCCCATCCCTAGTCCTGTGGATCCCGATCCCGATCCATCCCTCTGCATCCCCATCCCTAGTCCTGTGGATCCCGATCCCGATCCATCCCTCTGCATCCCCATCCCTAGTCCTGTGGATCCCGATCCCGATCCGCCCCTCTGCATCCCCATCCCTAGTCCTGTGGATCCTGATCCATCCTTCTGCATCCCCATCCCTAGTCCTATGGATCCCGATCCCGATCCGCCCCTCTGCATCCCCATCCCTAGTCCTGTGGATCCCGATCCTGATCCATCCCTCTGCATCCCCATCCCTAGTCCTGTGGATCCCGATCCGCCCCTCTGCATCCCCATCCCTAGTCCTGTGGATCCCGATCCCTAATCCCCATGCATTCCTATGTCTGTGTCTCTCTGTCCCTATCCCTGTGTGTCCCCATCCCTGTCCCTGTGCATCCCTGTCCCCATCCCTCTGGATCCCCATCCCAGTCCCCCTGCATCCCCATCCCTCCCCCTCTCCATCCCCATCCCTATCCCCATGGATCCCTATCCCCATGGATCCCTCCCCCTCTCCATCCCCATCCCTATCCCCATGGATCCCTCTCCCTCTGCATCCCCATCCCCATCCCTGTGGGTCCCTGTTCCCATGGATCCCCATCCCCGTGCATCCGTGTCCCCACTCCCATCTCTCAGGATCCGTATCCCTGACCTCCCCCCGTCCCCCCCGTGCCCCCCCGCGGCGGTGGGACCCTCCCCCCCCCCCCCCGTGCCCCCAGGTGCTGCACACCAACAGCCTCCTGCAGCCGGCGCGTGGTGCGGAGCTCTCGGCCGCGCTCCTCTCCGTCTTCGTGGACCGAGCTGCCGACCTGCCGGTGAGTGGCTGCCCCACGCCGGGGGCCTTGGCCCTGCCCCACATCGCCCCCATTGCCCCACATCACCCCCGTCGCCCCCACTGCCCCTCATTGCCTCCCATCGCCCCCAGCATTGCTCCCATCACCCCCATAATCGCCCCCGCTGTCCCCATCATTGCCCCCATTGCCCCCCATCGTCCCCATTGCCCCCATCGTCTCTATTGTCCCCATTGCACTCATTTCCCCCATCATCGTCCCCATTGCCCCCATCATCGTCCCCATTGCCCCCATCATCGTCCCCATTGCCCCCATCATCACCCCCGTTGCCACCGTCATCACCCCCATCGCCCCCATCATCATCCCCATCATCACCCCCATCGCCCCTATCATTGTCCCCATTGCCCCATCATCACCCCCGTCATCGCCCCCATCATCGCCCCCATCACCCCCGTCATCGCCCCCATCACCCCCATCATCGCCCCCATCACCCCCAGCATCGCCCCCATCACCCCCAGCATCGCCCCCATCACCCCCGTCATCGCCCCCATCACCCCCATCATCGCCCCCATCACCCCCAGCATCGCCCCCATCACCCCCAGCATCGCCCCCATCACCCCCGTCATCGCCCCCATCATCCCCAACACCCTCATTGCCCCATTGTCCCCATCGTCCCCTCCTGCTGCCCCCCAGCTCCGGAAGGGCTCCAAGCCCCCCGCCGCCTTTGCCAGCCTGGCCGTGCGTGATGTCTCATTCAAGACCAAGGTAAGAGATGGGGGGGGGCCGGGGGGGGGGGGGGGGGGGAAGCCGGGGGGGGGGGCTGAGGTGGGTCCCTGACCTGCTCTCCTGCCCTCAGACCTGTGCCCCCACCACTGAGCCCGTGTGGGATGAAGGCTTCTCCTTCCTCATCAAGCGGCCACATGTGGAGTCACTGGAGCTGCAGGTCTCTGGCCCATCCCTGGGTCCCGTCCCCGTGGTGGGGGTCCCGTCCCCGTGGTGGGGGTCCCATCCCCGTGGTGGGGATCCTGTCCTCATGGTGGGGGTTCCTGTCCCACAGTGGGATACGTGTCCCCATGGCAGGGGTCCCATCCCCATGGTGGGGGTCCCGTCCCCATGGTGAGGGTCCCATCCCCATAGTGAGGGTCCTGTCCTCATGGTGGGGGGTCCCATCCTCATGGTGGGGGTTCCTGTCCCACAGTGGGGTTCCCCTCCCTATGGCAAGGGTCCCGTCCTCATGGTGAGGGTCCTGTCCTCATGGTGGGGGTCCCATCCCCATAGTGAGGGTCCTGTCCTCATGGTGGGGGTCCCATCCTCATGGTGGGGGTCCCGTCCTCATGGTGGGGGTTCCTGTCCCACAGTGAGGTTTCACCTCCCCATGGCAGGGGGTCCTGTCCCCATGGTGGGGGTCCCACCCCACGGTGGGGGCCCTATCCTGGGGTGCTGAGCTCATGTGCCTGCAGGTGAAGGAGGAGGGGGGGTCGCCCCTGGGTGCCCTCAGCCTCCCCCTGCCCCAGCTCCTGGCCTCCGAGGGGCTGGCGCTGGACGGCTGGTTCCCGCTGGCCGGGGGGGGGCCCGGCAGCCAGGTCCTGCTGCGGGCGCAGCTGGGGGTGAGTGCCGGGATGGGGGGGCGGGGGGTGGGAGGCCGGGAACCCCTCCCTCACCCACCCCACCCCCCAGGTCCTGGTGTTGCAGCAGGTTGAGGCGGGGGGGGGCAAGATGGGGGGCAGTGGGGGCGTGTAGAGCCGAGACCCCCCTCCCTCACCCCCAAACCCCCCAGGTCTTGGTGTTGCAGGAGGTGGAGGCGGGGGGCAGGATGGGGGGG